>NW_027195066.1:217500-510603 GCF_038502225.1 Cherax quadricarinatus
AGGCCAAGGCAAGAGTACGACGAGAGCAATAAAGCGATGGTTGACACACTGGCTAGAGTGGCCAGAAGAGCTCATGCATGCAGGGCAAAGCTCCTGATCATAGGTGACTTTAACCACAAGGAGATCGATTGGGAGAACTTGAACCCACATGGGGGCCAAGATACATGGAGGGTTAAGATGATGGAGGTGGTACTGGAAAACTTCATGTGCCAACACGTAAGGGACACTACAAGAGAGAGAGGAGAGGATGAACCAGCAAGGCTGGACTTAGTATTCACCTTGAGTAGTGCAGATATCGAGGACATCACATATGAAAGACCCATTGGGGCCAGTGACCATGTGGTTTTAAGCTTCGAATACACAGTAGAGCTACAAGTGGAGGGAGAAGCAGGAAGGCCAGGACGAATGAAGCCAAACTACAAGAAAGGGGACTACACAGGAATGAGGAACTACCTGAACGGGGTTCAGTGGGACAGAGAACTGGCAGGGAAGCCAGTTAATGAGATGATGGAATATGTAGCAACAAAATGCAAGGAGGCTGTACCCAAGGGTAACAGGATTAATGAAAAAGCCAGGATGAGCCCATGGTTTACCCAAAGGTGCAGGGAGGCAAAAACCAAGTGTGCTAGGGAATGGAAGAAATATAGAAGGCAAAGGACCCAGGAGAATAAGGAGAACAGTCGTAGAGCCAGAAACGAATATGCACAGATAAGAAGGGAGGCCCAAAGACAATATGAAAATGACATAGCAGTGAAAGCCAAATCTGACCCGAAACTGTTGTACAGCCACATCAGGAGGAAAACAACAGTCAAGGACCAGGTAATCAGGCTAAGGAAGGAAGGAGGAGAGACAACAAGAAATGACCGTGAAGTATGTGAAGAACTCAACAAGAGATTCAAAGAAGTGTTCACAGAGGAGACAGAAGGGACTCCAGAAAGACGGAGAGGTGGGGCACACCACCAAGTGCTGGACACAGTGCACACAACCGAGGAAGAAGTGAAGAGGCTTCTGAGTGAGCTAGATACCTCAAAGGCAATGGGGCCAGATAACATCTCCCCATGGGTATTGAGAGAGGGAGCAGAGGCGCTATGTGTACCCCTAACAACAATATTCAATACATCTATCGAAACAGGGAGATTGCCTGAGGCATGGAAGACAGCAAATGTACTCCCAATCTTTAAAAAAGGAGACAGACATGAAGCATTAAACTACAGACCAGTGTCACTGACATGTATAGTATGCAAAATCATGGAGACGATTATCAGGAAAAGAGTGGTGGAACACCTAGAAAGGAACGATCTCATCAACAGCAGCCAACATGGTTTCAGGGACGGGAAATCCTGTGTCACAAACCTACTGGAGTTCTATGACATGGTGACAGCAGTAAGAGAAGAGAGAGAGGGGTGGGTGGATTGCATTTTCTTGGACTGCAAGAAGGCGTTTGACACAGTTCCACACAAGAGATTGGTGCAAAAACTGGAGGACCAAGCAGGGATAACAGGGAAGGCACTACAATGGATCAGGGAATACTTGTCAGGAAGACAGCAGCGAGTCATGGTACGTGGCGAGGTGTCAGAGTGGGCACCTGTGACCAGCGGGGTCCCGCAGGGGTCAGTCCTATGACCAGTGCTGTTTCTGGTATTTGTGAACGACATGACGGAAGGAATAGACTCTGAGGTGTCCCTGTTTGCAGATGACGTGAAGTTGATGAGAAGAATTCACTCGATCGAAGACCAGGCAGAACTACAAAGGGATCTGGACAGGCTGCAGACCTGGTCCAGCAATTGGCTCCTGGAGTTCAATCCCACCAAGTGCAAAGTCATGAAGATTGGGGAAGGGCAAAGAAGGCCGCAGACGGAGTACAGTCTAGGGGGTCAGAGACTACAAACCTCACTCAAGGAAAAAGATCTTGGGGTGAGTATAACACCAGGCACATCTCCTGAAGCGCACATCAACCAAATAACTGCTGCAGCATATGGGCGCCTAGCAAACCTCAGAACAGCATTCCGACATCTTTATAAGGAATCGTTCAGGACCCTGTACACCGTGTACGTTAGGCCCATATTGGAGTATGTGGCACCAGTTTGGAACCCACACCTAGCCAAGCACGTGAAGAAACTAGAGTAAGTGCAAAGGTTCGCAACAAGACTAGTCCCAGAGCTAAGAGGTATGTCCTACGAGGAGAGGTTAAGGGAAATCAACCTGACGACACTGGAGGACAGGAGAGATAGGGGGACATGATAACGACATACAAAATACTGAGAGGAATTGACAAGGTGGACAAAGACAGGATGTTCCAGAGATTGGACACAGTAACAAGGGGACACAGTTGGAAGCTGAAGACACAGATGAATCACAGGGATGTTAGGAAGTATTTCTTCAGCCACAGAGTAGTCAGTAAGTGGAATAGTTTGGGAAGCGATGTAGTGGAGGCAGGATCCATACATAGCTTTAAGCAGAGGTATGATAAAGCTCACGGCTCAGGGAGAGTGACCTAGTAGCGATCAGTGAAGAGGCGGGGCCAGGAGCTCGGACTCGACCCCCGCAACCTCAACTAGGTGAGTACACACACACACACACATTCACACACACATTCATACACACATACACACACACACACACACACACACACACACACACACACACACACACACACACACACACAAGAGGTCACAATTGGAAGTTGAAGACTCAGATGAATCAAAGGGATGTTAGGAAGTATTTCTTCAGTCATAGAGTAGTCAGGCCATGGAATAGCCTAGAAAGTGATGTGGTGGAGGCAGGAACCATACATAGTTTTAAGGCGAGGTATGATAGAGCTCATGGGGCAGGGAGAGAGAGGACCTAGTAGCAATCAGCGAAGAGGCGGGGCCAGGAGCTGTGACTCGACCCCTGCAACCACAAATAGGTGAGTACAAATAGGTGAGTACACACACACACACACACACACACATTCACACACACATTCATAAACACACACACACACACACACACACACACACACACACACACACACATACACACACACACACACACACACACACACACACACACACACACACACACACACACACACACACACACACACACACTACACTGAAAGAGAGGGTACAGAGACGCAAGGAGGAACGAGAGGCAATGATGACGATGAGCAGAACCCAGACACAGGAGGAAGGGCAAACACACCCCGCAGAATCTCCCACCAAAAGACTCCAACCGCGACAATCCCAACGAAACTGAGCAACCTAAACTACAACCCACTCACTGTTCCCTCTGCCACCAACCCCCACATCACAAATCTCACCCCAACAGCTGTCCCTTATGGGCATTCTGACCCCACCCCCATCATCACAAACCCCACCTACACCACAGCCCCCCATAGGCCCCCACCAAGGCTCTCGCTCCCCCAACCCCAATATTCTTGCAAGTCCACAGTGATAGAAAAGAAGCTGAAGGTTTGGTACACAAACGCGGATGGAATAACGAATAAACATGAGGAGTGGAACGAAAGATTCAGTGAGAAATCCCCAGACATCATAGCAGTCACAGAAACAAAACTCGCTGACAATAACAGACGCAATCTTCCTACCGGGATATCAGATCCTGAGGAAAGATAGGAGTATAGGGGGAGGAGGGGTTGCACTGCTCATAAAAAAATGATGGGGATTTGAGGAAATTGAAGGCATGGACGTGATTGGAGAAAGAGACTACATAGTAGGTACAATTCAGTGCGGAGAACATAAAGTAGTCATTGGAGTGATGTATAACCCACCACAGAACTGCAGGAGGCCAAGAGAAGAGTACGAAGAAAACAATAGGGCCATGGTGGACACACTGGCTGAGGTGGCAAGAAGAGCTCACTCTAGCAGAGCAAAGTTACTGGTAATGGGCGATTTCAACAACAGAGAGATCGACTGGGAAAACCTGGAGCCACATGGGGGTCCCAAAACGTGGAGAGCCAAGATGATGGATGTGGTACTTGAAAACCTCATGCATCAACATGTCAGGGACACTACCAGAAAGAGAGGGGAGGATGAGCCAGCAAGACTGGATCTTGTGTTCACCCTGAGCAGTTCAGACATTGAGGACATCACTTACGAGAGGCCCCTTGGAGCTAGCGATCATGTGGTTCTGAGTTTTGATTATATAGTAGAGTTACAAGTGGAGAAGGTAACAGGAATTGAATGGGAAAAGCCAAACTATAAAAGGGGGGGACTACACAGGTATGAGGAACTTCCTGCAGGAGGTTCAGTGGGACAGAGAACTGGTAGGAAAATCAGTAAACGAGATGACGGAATATGTAGCAACAAAGTGCAAGGAGGCGGAGGAAAGGTTTGTTCCCAAGTGTGCTAGGAAATGGAAGAAATATAGAAGGCAAAGGACCCAGGAGAATAAGGAGAGCAGTCGTAGAGCCAGAAATAAAAATGCACAGATAAGAAGGGAGGCCCAACGACAATATGAAAATGACATAGTGGCGAAAGCCAAATCTGACCCGAAGCTGTTATACAGCCACATCAGGAGGAAAACAACAGTCAAGGACCAGGTAATCAGGCTAAGGAAGGAAGGAGGAGAGACAACAAGAAATGACCGTGAAGTATGTGAAGAACTCAACAAGAGATTCAAAGAAGTGTTCACAGAGGAGACAGAAGGGACTCCAGAAAGACAGAGAGGTGGGGTACACCACCAAGTGCTGGACACAGTACACACAACCGAGGAAGAAGTGAGGAGGCTTCTGAGTGAGCTAGATACCTCAAAGGCAATGGGGCCGGATAACATCTCTCCATGGATTTTGAGAGAAGGAGCAAAGGCACTATGTGTTCCACTAACAACAATATTCAATACATCTATCGAAACAGGGAGATTGCCTGAGGCATGGAAGACAGCAAATTTAGTCCCAATCTTTAAAAAAGGAGACAGACATGAAGCACTAAACTACAGACCAGTGTCGCTGGCATGTATAGTATGGAAAGTCATGGAGAAGATTATGAGAAGAGTGGTGGAACACCTAGAAAGGAATGATCTTCTCAGCAGCAGCCAACATGGTTTCAGGGACGGGAAATCCTGTGTCACAAACCTACTGGAGTTCTATGTCAGGGTGACAGCAGTAAGACAAGAGAGAGAGGGTTGGGTGGATTGCATTTTCTTGGACTGCAAGAAGGCGTTTGACACAGCTCCACACAAGAGATTAGTGCAAAAACTGGAGGACCAAGCAGGGATAACAGGGAAGGCACTTCAATGGATCAGGGAATACTTGTCAGGAAGACAGCAGCGAGTCATGGCACGTGGCGAGGTGTCAGTGAGTGCCTGTGACCAGCGAGGTCCCACAGGGGTCAATCCTAGGACCAGTGCTGTTTCTGGTATTTGTGAACGACATGACGGAAGGAATAGACTCTGAAGTGTCCCTGTTTGCAGATGACGTGAAGTTGATGAGGAGAATTCATTCAATTGAAGACCTGGCAGAACTACAAAGGGATCTGGACAGGCTGCAGATCTGGTCTAGCAACTGGCTCCTGGAGTTCAGCCCCTCCACGTGCAATGTCATGAAGATTGGGGAAGGGCAAAGAAGACCGCAGACGGAGTACAGTCTAGGGGGCCAGAGACTACAAACCTCACTCAAGGAAAAAGATCTTGGGGTAAGTATAACACCAGGCACATCTCCTGAAGCGCACATCAACCAAATAACTGCTGCAGCATATGGGCGCCTAGCAAACCTCAGAACAGCATTCCGACATCTTAATAAGGAATCGTTCAGGACCCTATACAATATGTTAGGCCCATATTGGAGTGTGCAGCACCAGTTTGGAACCCACACCTAGCCAAGCACGTAAAGAAACTAGAGAAAGTACAAAGGTTTGCAACAAGACTAGTCCCAGAGCGAAGGGGTATGTCCTACGAGGAGAGGTTAAGCTTCAATGGTGTACTCAGGAGTTTGTTCCACTCATCCACAACTCTGCTACCAAACCAATGCTTTCCTATAACCTTTCTGAACCAGAAGCGTGCAGAGAGGGGTGTGGGGGGCGACGGGACGTTGGCCCCAGGCATCACTAGACAAAATTGTTTCTAACTTGAAACAATTGCTGCCAGTCCAGTCTTGATTAGACACTTTTAGTATGTTATTTACTTCCCCTATATTTATTCTTGTTTTCCATTTATGCACCTCAGTCATATCCCCCCTTAATTCTACGCTTTCTTGTTTATGAATTAGACACATGTGCAACACTTGGGTATCTTTGTTGAGGAAACGTTTCGCCACACAGTGGCTTCATCAGACCATACAAAGGAGAGCGTTGAAGAACAGGAGTAGTTTGAGGTAATCAGTCCCTCAGCCCTGAGTACTTCAAACTTCTCCTGTTCTTCAACGCTCTCCTTTGTATGGACTGATGAAGCCACTGTGTGGTGAAACGTTTCCTCAATAAAGATACCCAAGTGTTGCACATGTGTCTAATTTATCAACGTGTCGGTTCTCTGAACCATTCATCTACAAGCCTGTTTATGTTGCTATGTATTCCCTCATCTATGTCGTTTATGTAAACTGTGAACAACACAGGGCTCACCACTGACCCCTGTGGAACACCACTTGTGGCGCGCCCTCCACTCTGATTTCTCCAAATTTTTGCAAAATCTCTGCCGCCTATCTATTAACCATACCTGTATCCGGGAAAAAATTCTTCTATTCCATGTGCCTTAATTTTCCTCAATAGCCTCTGATACGGAACTCTATCAAAATCCTTACTTAAATCCAAATACACAACATCACATTCGTCATTATGATCTGCCTCAAATACCTTGGTGAAAAAAAAAATTAGTAAAATCGTAAGGCAGGAACGCCCTTTGTGAAATTGTGCTGAGATTCATTAATCAGTTTATGCTTTTCAAGGTGGCTATGGCAAGGTGGGTCGGCAATTACTGATTCCGTAAATTTTCCCACAATGGAGGTTAGGCTTATTGGTCTATAGTTTGAAGTTAAGAACCTGTCTCCGGCTTATCTGGTTTTATGCCAGTTTGTAGTGATATGTTGAAAAGAATAGCCAAAGATTTGCTATGTTCCTCTTCACATTCTTTTTAACCCTTGTGAACAGTTCATCAGGGTTTGAGGATTTGTTAGGTTTTAATTTTTGTATTTGTCTGAGGACCATGTCACTAATTGTGCATAGTTTATTTTCGTCGTGTTCTATCTAATATATTATTTCTGGAATTTTGCTAGATATCTTCCTGAACAGAAAACCTAAAGGAAATATGTGTTAAAAATTCTACACATTTCATCACTGTTGGTGAGATGACCAGAGTAACTTTTGAGTGGGCCTATCTTCTCCCTAATTTTACTTCTATATACCTGAAAGAACACTTTTGGGTTAGTCTTCGAATCCTTTCCAACTTTAACCTTATAATTTCTTGTTGTTTTTCTTATTCTTTTTTTATTTTTTTCTTTAATTGAATAAATTGATTTCTTAACTGCCCCTCCCCTATTTCGATTTGCCTATACATGCTTCTCTTTTGATCAATGACATGTTTTAATCTATTGTTTAAACATTTAGAATTATTTTTGTTTGATCAAATTTCCCTATTTGGAACACAAGTTGTCCGAGCAGCTAGAACTATGCTCTGAAAAAAGTCAAATCGGCAGATTCACCATCTACCTGACTCATAGTCGGATCATTCCAATTCAACCAACCCAGCTAATTTCTCAGTCACTTGAAATGGGCCAAGCAGAAATCAGGGACAGAGACTTGATTGCAGTTATTAGGGTAATTCCATGATATATTGCAACTGAGTGATTTGTGATCACTTTCCCCAAGTTCATCATTATCCTCAAGATTATTATTTAGTTATTCCCTGTAGTTGGTTCTTTTACTAACTGTTAAAAAAAATCCCGAATCACATCAAGAAAGTCACATGACTCAAGATTACCTGTCAAATTGATCCAGTCAGTTTGTCTAAGGTTAAAGTCTCTCATAAGCTCAACATTTCAGTATCTAAAGACACTCTCTATCAAGGCTTGGAGGCCTGTAAATCACACCCACATTAGTTTTTCACGACACTCGAGAAGCTATTGCCAAACGGATTCAGTGGATATATGAGTGGGTGTGGATGGGTCTGAGTGGGACCTGACTGGCTTGTGCGAGTGGGTTTGATGTGGGGCTCCATCCTTCTTCAGTAGACGTGACTTGGACCTGACTGGCTTCGACCAGTAGCTTGGGCCACTAGGTGTCATGGACCTGCCTAGCATGATCAGTAGGCCTTCTGCAGTGCTCATTCCTCCTTATGTTATGTTCTTACTGTTACAAAAAATGCGATTTCTAATAATAGAGATCTCCAGTGAATACTAGAAAGGACTGCCCTTCTAGCATCCAGCCTGTTACTGGGTTTTCGTAACAAGTAGTCAGTATCCTTGTTCAATTATCCATTAAAATTCAATAAGATTCAATAGTGCTTCAGGATTACAACTGGTTGGCTACTAACTAAAGAAATTAGTATTTAATAAGTAGTAGGTTGGTAGACAGGGAAGTACTACCGTCCTGCCAGATGACTGTGAAACAGAAACCTGTAACTGTTTTACATGATGGTAGGATTGCTGGTTTCTTTTTCTGTCTCATAAACACGCTAGATAACAGGGACATCTTGATACTCCTACTTACACTTTGGTCACACTTCACAGACACGCACATGCATATATATATACATACATCTAGGTTTTTCTCCTTTTTCTAAATAGCTCTTGTTCTTCTTTATTTCTTCTACTGTCCATGGGGAAGTGGAAAAGAATCTTTCCTCCGTAAGCCATGCGTGTTGTATGAGGCGACTAAAATGTCGGGAGCAATGGGCTAGCAACCCCTTCTCCTGTAGACATTTACTAAAAAAGAGAAGAAGAAAAACTTTATAAAACTGGGATGCTTGAATGTGCGTGGATGTAGTGCGGGTGACAAGAAACAGATGATTGCTGATGTTATGAATGAAAAGAAGTTGGATGTCCAGAGAGATTTTGTGAGATGTTAAGTGAATGCATAGGAGCCTTTGAACCAAGTGAGAGAGTAATTGTGGTAGGGGACCTAAATGCTAAAGTAGGAGAAACATTTAGAGAGGGAGTGGTAGGTAAGTTTGGGGTGCCAGGTGTAAATGATAATGGAATCCCTTTGATTAAACTTTGTATAGAAAGGGGTTTAGTTATAGGTAATACATATTTTAAGAAAAAGAGGATAAGTATACAAGATATGATGTAGGGCGAAATGACAGTAACTTGACTCAAGAAATCGTAATGACACGATTGCAAATAAACCATACCCCCGGCCGGGATTGAACCCGCGGTCATAGAGTCTCAAAACTCCAGCCCGTCGCGTTAGCCACTAGACCAGCTAGCCACAATAAGATTCATCCAACTAGGTATATTTCTACACCATAGGAAAGTTAGCACAGGCACCTCTGTGACCACAAATGCAAGTTTTTACAGACGAATCTCCAGCTAGCGTGGCCGTGACGAACTCTAGCTCAAGTCCCTTCACTGCCGTGTAGAAATATACCTAGTTGGATGAATCTTATTGTGGCTAGCTGGTCTAGTGGCTAACGCGACGGGCTGGAGTTTTGAGACTCTATGACCGCGGGTTCAATCCCGGCCGGGGGTATGGTTTATTTGCAATCGTGTCATTACGATTTCTTGAGTCATGTTGACGGCAGTGAAGGGACTTGAGCTAGAGTTCGTCACGGCCACGCTAGCTGGAGATTCGTCTGTAAAAACTTGCATTTGTGGTCACAGAGGTGCCTGTGCTAACTTTCCTATGGTGTAGAAATATACCTAGTTGGATGAATCTTATTGTGGCTAGCTGGTCTAGTGGCTAACGCGACGGGCTGGAGTTTTGAGACTCTATGACCGCGGGTTCAATCCCGGCCGGGGGTATGGTTTTTTTTGAAATGACAGTAGTTTGCTGGATTATGTATTGGTAGATAAAAGACTGTTGAGTAGACTTCAGGATGTACATGTTTATAGAGGGGCCACAGATATATCAGATCACTTTCTAGTTGTAGCTACAATGAGAGTAAAAGGTAGATGGGATACGAGGAGAATAGAAGCATCAGGGAAGAGAGAGGTGAAGGTTTATAAACTGAAAGAGGAGGCAGTTAGGGTAAGATATAAACAGCTGTTGGAGGATAGATGGGCTAATGAGAGCATAGGCAATAGGGTCGAAGAGGTATGGGGTAGGTTTAAAAATGAAGTGTTAGAGTGTTCAGCAGAAGTTCGTGGTTACAGGAAAGTGGGTGCAGGAGGGAAGAGGAGCGATTGGTGGAATGATGATGTAAAGAGAGTAGTAAGGGAGAAAAAGTTAGCATATGAGAAGTTTTTACAAAGTAGAAGTGATGCAAGGAGGGAAGAGTATATGGAGAAAAAGAGAGAGGTTAAGAGAGTGGTGAAGCAATGTAAAAAGAGAGCAAATGAGAGAGTGGGTGAGATGTTATCAACAAATTTTGTTGAAAATAAGAAAAAGTTTTGGAGTGAGATTAACAAGTTAAGGAAGCCTAGAGAACAAATGGATTTGTCAGTTAAAAATAAGATAAGATAAGATAAGATTTCGTTCAGATTTTTAACCCCGGAGGGTTAGCCACCCAGGATAACCCAAGAAAGTCAGTGCGTCATCGAGGACTGTCTAACTTATTTCCATTGGGGTCCTTAATCTTGTCCCCCAGGATGCGACCCACACCAGTCGACTAACACCCAGGTACCTATTTGCTGCTAGGTGAACAGGACAACAGGTGTAAGGAAACGTGTCGAAATGTTTCCACCCGCCGGGAATCGAACCCGGGCCCTCCGTGTGTGAAGCGGGAGCTTTAGCCACCAGGCCACCGGGCCTGGAGAGGAGAGTTATTAAATGGAGAGTTAGAGGTATTGGGAAGATGGAGGGAATATTTTGAGGAATTGTTAAATGTTGATGAAGTTAGGGAAGCTGTGATTTCGTGTATAGAGCAAGGAGGAATAACATCTTGTAGGAGTGAGGAAGAACCAGTTGCGAATGTGGGGGAAGTTCGTGAAACAGTAGGTAAAATGAAAGGGGGTAAGGTAGCTGGGATAAACATAGAAATGTTAAAAGCAGGAGTGGTTGGTGCTATTATTTAATAAATGTATGGAAGAGGGTAAGGTACCTAGGGATTGGCAGAGAGCATGCATAGTTCCTTTGTATAAAGGCAAATGGGACAAAAGAGAGTGCAAAAATTATAGGGGGATAAGTCTGTTGAGTATACCTGGTAAAGTGTATGGTAGAGTTATTATTGAAAGAATTGAGAGTAAGACGGAGAATAGGATAGCAGATGAACAAGGAGGCTTTAGGAAAGGTAGGGGGTGTGTGGACCAGGTGTTTACAGTGAAACATATAAGTGAACAGTATTTAGATAAGGCTAAAGAGGTCTTTGTGGCATTTATGGATTTGGAAAAGGCGTATGACAGGGTGGATAGGGGGGCAATATGGCAGATGTTGCAGGTGTATGGTGTAGGAGGTAGGTTACTGAAAGCAGTGAAGAGTTTTTACGAGGATAGTGAGGCTCAAGTATGTAGGAAAGAGGGACATTATTTCCCAGTAAAAGAAGGCCTTAGACAAGGATGTGTGATGTCACCGTGGTTGTTTAATATATTTATAGATGGGGTTGTAAGAGAAGTAAATGCGAGGGTCTTGGCAAGAGGCGTGGAGTTAAAAGATAAAAAATCACACATAAAGTGGGAGTTGTCACAGTTGCTCTTTGCTGATGACACTGTGCTCTTGGGAGATTCTGAAGAGAAGTTGCAGAGATTGGTGGATAAATTTGGTAGGGTGTGCAAAAGAAGAAAATTGAAAGTGAATACAGGAAAGAGTAAGGTTATGAGGATAACAAAAAGATTAGGTGATGAAAGATTGGATATCAGATTGGAGGGAGAGAGTATGGAGGAGGTGAATGTATTCAGATATTTGGGAGTGGACGTGTCAGCGGATGGGTCTATGAAAGATGAGGTGAATCATAGAATTGATGAGGGGAAAAGGGTGAGTGGTGCACTTAGGAGTCTGTGGAGACAAAGAACTTTGTCCTTGGAGGCAAAGAGGGGAATGTATGAGAGTATAGTTTTACCAACGCTCTTATATGGGTGTGAAGCATGGGTGATGAATGTTGCAGCGAGGAGAAGGCTGGAGGCAGTGGAGATGTCATGTCTGAGGGCAATGTGTGGTGTGAATATAATGCAGAGAATTCGTAGTTTTGAAGTTAGGAGGAGGTGCGAGATTGCCAAAACTGTTGTCCAGAGGGCTGAGGAAGGGTTGTTGAGGTGGTTCGGACATGTAGAGAGAATGGAGCGAAACAGAGTGACTTCAAGAGTGTATCAGTCTGTAGCGGAAGGAAGGCGGGGTAGGGGTCGGCCTAGGAAAGGTTGGAGGGAGGGGGTAAAGGAGGTTTTGTGTGTGAGGGGCTTGGACTTCCAGCAGGCATGCTTGAGCGTGTTTGATAGGAGTGAATGGAGACAAATGATTTTTAATACTTGACGTGCTGTTGGAGTGTGAGCAAAGTAACATTTATGAAGGGGTTCAGGGAAACCGGCAGGCCGGACTTGAGTCCTGGAGATGGGAAGTACAGTGCCTGCACTCTGAAGGAGAGGTGTTAATGTTGCAGTTTAAAAACTGTAGTGTAAAGCACCCTTCTGGCAAGACAGTGATGGAGTGAATGATGGTGAAAGTTTTTCTTTTTCGGGCCACCCTGCCTTGGTGGGCCACCCTGCCTTGGTGGGCCACCCTGCCTTGGTGGGCCACCCTGCCTTGGTGGGCCACCCTGCCTTGGTGGGCCACCCTGCCTTGGTGGGCCAACCTGCCTTGGTGGGCCACCCTGCCTTGGTGGGCCACCCTGCCTTGGTGGGCCACCCTGCCTTGGTGGGCCACCCTGCCTTGGTGGGCCACCCTGCCTTGGTGGGCCAACCTGCCTTGGTGGGCCACCCTGCCTTGGTGGGCCACCCTGCCTTGGTGGGCCACCCTGCCTTGGTGGGCCACCCTGCCTTGGTGGGTCACCCTGCTTTGGTGGGCCACCCTGCCTTGGTGGGGCACCCTGCCTTGGTGGGCCACCCTGCCTTGGTGGGCCACCCTGCCTTGGTGGGCCACCCTGCCTTGGTGGGCCACCCTGCCTTGGTGGGCCACCCTGCCTTGGTGGGCCACCCTGCCTTGGTGGGCCACCCTGCCTTGGTGGGCCACCCTGCCTTGGTGGGCCACCCTGCCTTGGTGGGCCACCCTGCCTTGGTGGGCCACCCTGCCTTGGTGGGCCACCCTGCCTTGGTGGGCCACCCTGCCTTGGTGGGCCACCCTGCCTTGGTGGGCCACCCTGCCTTGGTGGGAATCGGCCAGTGTGTTAATAAAAAAAATAATAAAAAGGTTGTCTAGGCGCATATTATGAAAGTAAATTAATCAAAACAACTTCTGTGGTGTACAGTAGTATTGTGCTGAAGGCACATATCACATCATTATGGCTTTTAAGTACCGTCTGGTACATTGTTAACATTTAATAACATAATACTAATACATAGAAGTAAGTTTGTGTGTATGTGTGTAAGTGCTCTAAGTAGTTCGCTATGTCTCAAGACTCAACTAGACTTACTTAACCAGTGACTGACTAAAAGTCCTCACATCAACTAACTTCTTGACCAACCTGGCAATCAGAACAGCTTGCTTGAACAATAAAACGACTGATAAGCCAAACAACAATATAACAAGCAACAGCGACACAGAATCAGGATCAAGGAGATAATATAACGACACTAAGTAAGGACCATCTGCAGATCCTCCACAAAAGTCATAAACTCCCATACTACTGAATCTAAATTCAGCATAAATCACCGACTGTGATAATACACAGATACCAGTACAAATTTAGTCAGAAGCTACAGCTCGGGACCTGAGTTGCTTAGAGTGTTTATGCCACACACAACCTCAGTACAACGTCAAAAATCACTAAGTCTAGACTATGTTTTGTGAACAGAGTTACACAGAACCAACAACAAGAAAGCGACAGAGACGATCTTCCAACAAGGGCCAGCAAGGGAGAGGAGTAGAGGGACCTCTTGCTAGAAGCATGTCCAACAGACAATAGGCTAGGGCAGGTCTGGCAGACTACTCCAGGTGAGGTGTGATCACCCCCCTGATCACGTGACTCTCCATGGATTGCTGCTGCCCAGCAACACAGAGAAGCCGGAAGCATAACTAGCGAAACGCTTGTTAGACAATGCTCTCAACTACTTAACACTCGAACTATGAGCACTGAATAATATATAAATGTTACATCCTACCTAATAATATAACTAAGTCAAATAATAATATAAAGCAATATATTTACGATTTAGCTATTATCGCAAATATAAGCAATATAAAATTATATGAACAGGTAATATACATTATATACATTGTGACCCATTCAGGGGTCGCAATACTTACGTATATAAGATAAGATTTCGAACGGATTTTTAACCCCGGAGGGTTAGGCACCCAGCATAAACCAAGAAAGTCAGTGCGTCATCGAGGACTGTCTAACTTATTTCCATTGTGGTCCACAATCTTGTCCCCCAGGATGCGACCCACACCAGTCAACTAACACCCAGGCACCTATTTGCTGCTAGGTGAACAGGACAACAGGTGTAACGAAAGGCGTCGAAATTTTACACCAGCCGGGAATCGAACCCGAGCTCTACGTGTGTAAAGCGAGAGCTTTAGCCACCAGTTCTGGGGTCGTATATCAAAGTACTGGGGTTGTATATCAAAGTACTGGGTTGTATATCACAGTATGGGAACTGTATATCACAGCACTATCATTGTATATCGCAGTACTGGTATTGTATATCACAGTACTGGTATTGTATATCACAGTACTGGGGTTGTATATCACAGAATTGGGGTTGTATATCACAGTACTGGGGCTATATATCAGAGTACTGGGGTTGTATATCACAGTACTGGGGTTGTATATCACAGTACTGGGGTTGTATATCACAGAACTGGGGTTGAATTACACAGTACTGGGGCTGTATATCACGTTACTGGGGTTGCATATCACAGTACTGGAGTTGAATTTCACAATACTAGGGTTGTAAATCACAGTACTGGAACTGTATATCACAGTACTGGGGTTCTATATCACAGAACTGGCGTTGCATATCACAGTACTGGTGTTGTATATCACAGTACTGGGGTTGTATATCACAGTACTGGTGTTGTATATCAAACTACTGGGGTTGTATATCACAGTACTGGGGTTCTATATCACAGAACTGGCGTTGCATATCACAGTACTGGGGTTGTATATCACAGTACTGGGGTTGTATATCACAGTACTGGAACTGTATATCACAGTACTGGGGTTCTATATCACAGAACTGGCGTTGTATATCACAGTACTGGGGTTGTATATCACAGTACTGGGGTTGTATATCAGAGTACTGGGGTTGTATATCAAACTACTGGGATTGTATACCACAGTACTGGGGTTGTATATCACAGAACTGGGGTTGTATATCAGAGTACTGGGGTTGTATATCACATTACTGGGGTTGTATATCAAACTACTGGGGTTGTATATCAAACTACTGGGGTTGTATATCAAACTACTTTGGTTGTATATCAAACTACTGGGGTTGTATAACACAGTACTGGGGTTGTATACCACAGTACTGGGGTTGTATATCAAACTACTGGGGTTGTATATCAAACTATTGGGTTGTATACCACAGTACTGGGGTTGTATATCACAGTACCGTGGTTGTATATCAAACTACTGGGGTTGTATATCAAACTACTGGGGTTGTATATCACAGTACTCGGGTTGTATATCACAGTACTAGGGTTGAATCACAGTACTGGGGTTGTATATCACAGTACTGTGGTTGTACATCACAGAACAGGGGTTGTATATCACAGTACTGAGGTTGTATATCACAGTACTTGGGTTGTATATCACAGTATTGGGGTTGTATATTACAGTACTGGAACTGTATTTCACAGTACTGGGGTTGTATATCACAGAACAGGGGTTGTATATCACAGTACTGGGGTTGTATATCACAGAACAAGGGTTGTATATCACAGAACTGAAACTGTATATCACAGTACTGGGACTGTATATCACAGTACTGGAACTGTATATCACAGTACTGGAACTGTATATCACAGTGCTGGGGGTCGAATATAACAGTCCTGAGGTTGTATATCACAGAACTGGGGTTGTATATCACAGTACTGGGGTTGTATACCACAGTATTGGGGTTGTATATCACAGTACTAGGGTTGTATATCACTGTACTGGGGTTGAATGTCACAGTACTGGGGTTGCATATCACGGTACTGGGGTTGTATATCACAGTACTAGGGTTGTATATCACAGTACTTCATCTGTATTTCACAGTACTGGGGTTGTATATCACAGTACTGGGGTTGAATGTCACAGTACTGGGGTTGCACATCACGCTATTGGGGTTGTATATCACAGTACTGGGGTTGAATGTCACAGTACTGGGGTTGCATATCACGGTACTGGGGTTGTATATCACAGTACTGGGGTTGTATTTCACAGTACTAGGGTTGTATGTCACAGTACTTCATCTGTATTTCACAGTACTGGAACTGTATATCACAGTACTGGAACTGTATATCACAGTACTGGAACTGTATATCACAGTACTGGAACTGTATATCACAGTACTGGAACTGTATAACACAGTACTGGAACCGTATATCACAGTACTGGAACTGTATATCACAGTACTGGAACTGTATATCACAGTACTGGAACTGTATATCACAGTACTGGAACTGTATAACACAGTACAGACACTGTGTATCGCAGAACTGGCGTTGTATATCACAGTACTGGGGTTGTATATCACAGTACTGGGGTTGTATATCACAGTACTGGCGTTGTATATCACAGGACTGGGATTGTATAACACAGTACTGGGGTTGTATATCACAGTACTATGGTTGTATATCACAGTACTGGGGTTGTATATCAAACTTCTGGGGTTGTATACTACAGTACTGTGGTTGTATATCACAGGACTGGGGTTGTATATCACAGTACTGGCGTTGTATATCACAGGACTTTGATTGTATAACACAGTACTGGGGTTGTATATCACAGTACTATGGTTGTATATCACAGTACTGGGGTTGTATATCAAACTTCTGGGGTTGTATACTACAGTACTGTGGTTGTATATCACAGTACTGCGGTTGTATATCACAGTACTGGCGTTGTACATCAGTTTTGGGGTTGTATATAGCAGTACTGGGGTTGTATATCACAGTACTGGGATTATATATCACAGTACTGAGGTTGTATATCACAGTACTGGTGTTGTATATCACGGTACTGGGGTTGTATATCACTTAACTGGGGTTATATATCACTGTACTGGGGTTGTATATCAGTTTTGGGGTTGTATATCACAGTATTGGGGTTGTATATCACAATACTGGGGTTGTATGTCACAGTACTATGGTTGTATATCACAGTACTGGGGTTGTATATCAAACTTCTGGGGTTGTATACTACAGTACTGTGGTTGTATATCACAGGACTGGGGTTGTATATCACAGTACTGGCGTTGTATATCACAGGACTGGGATTGTATAACACAGTACTGGGGTTGTATATCACAGTACTATGGTTGTATATCACAGTACTGGGGTTGTATATCAAACTTCTGGGGTTGTATACTACAGTACTGTGGTTGTATATCACAGTACTGCGGTTGTATATCACAGTACTGGCGTTGTACATCAGTTTTGGGGTTGTATATAGCAGTACTGGGGTTGTATATCACAGTACTGGGATTATATATCACAGTACTGAGGTTGTATATCACAGTACTGGGGTTGTATATCACGGTACTGGGGTTGTATATCACTTAACTGGGGTTATATATCACTGTACTGGGGTTGTATATCAGTTTTGGGGTTGTATATCACAGTATTGGGGTTGTATATCACAATACTGGGGTTGTATGTCACAGTACTGGGGTTGCATATCAAAGTACTGGGGTTGTATATCACAGAACTGGGGTTGAATATCGCAGTACTGAAGTTGTATATCACAGTACTGGAACTGTTTATCACAGTACTGGAACTGTATATCACAGTACAGGAACTGTATATCACAGTACTGGAACTGTATATCACAGTACTGGAACTGTATGTCACAGTACTGCAACTGTTCATCACATTACTGGAACTGTATATCACAGTACTGGAACTGTATATCACAGTACTGGAACTGTATATCATAATACTGGAACTGCATTTCACAGTACTGGAATTGTATATCACAGTACTGGATCTGTATATCTTTGTACTGGAACTGTATATGACAGTACTGGAACTGTATATCACAGTTCTTGAACTGTATATCACAGTACAAGAACTGTATATCACAGTACTGGGGTTGTATATCACAGAACTGGGGTTGTATATCATAGTACTGGGGCTGTATGTCCCAGTACTGGGGTTGTATATCAAACTACTGGGGTTGTATATTATGGAAAATTTTATAGTAGGTTACCTGTATATACCTCAACATTACATGCATGTGAGTAATCTCATTGGGAGACAACAACCATATTGTTTACCGTAGTCACCCCGTGTAGACATGTGAGAAAACTTAACCACCCCTGGTCACTGCAGGTGGTCCCTTCGACCTCACAATCTTATCCATATCTATCCGAGACCAGTATAAATTGGGTAGCACCCACAAGAACGGCGCTACTAATTAATTGTGAACTGTATAGATTATATTAGTTCAACTGATTGAAGGGGGGGGGGTAGGTTAAACATGGATATATCCATCAAGGAAAAACACTTGTACATAATCCCACCACTTACCAGATATTCTCTGGTGGTCACTTGATGAAGCTGGATCACCCATAACCTATCCAATTACAACATACCTAACTGGCCAGTATCAGTCTGCTATAACTAGAAGGGTTACTTAACTGTAGGTGATTGATACTCCTTATTTCCTCCATTCACCATCTCATTTCGATGTCCTGCTACACCAACACAGTTCTTATTCCAGCAGGACGAGGTATTAGTTGGTTTGTCCCGGTTTACAAGTCGTGACTCCATAAAAACTTCACTATCCTCGGAACAGGAACCATGAGGTCTAGCGTGTTCACTCTCAGCAAGGCGACTTATTTCACTTCACTCATTCTCTTAACTTAGTGTTATTATCACTGATTACATTTCAATTCACAAGACGATTTAATGTCTCATAATTATTATACACATTAAGATCTGGGACCGATGAGTGAGGATTAACTCACAGGCATTTTCCCCTGGACACACTCCATGGCGGTGCACCAGTCACCACCAGTCCCACCATTATTCACTAATTTTACTACTTTATTACGGTGGTCCCGTAAATCACGTTCCCTCACTCTTCACCAGGAACAGTTACGACACTTCCTATTATGAATTGAAGCCTATATTAACCTTTAGGCCGCCGTGAACACCAATTTCCTGGCCTCATGTTTTCACAGCCTCTTAACTCCATTCCAAACACTCCTGCTCCTGTTATTGCTGTTCTTACTGCTGAACAGAGGTTTAGTGCCGATGAAGGTAGCGTAGGTAGCTATGATACGGCCGTGGACTAGTTTGGCTTTAATTGGGTAGGAGTGAGTACACAACGGGCAGTGTGAGGGAGTGACCGCAAGCCAGTCCGTGGAGGGGGAGCACTTGTGTCTATCAAGAGGGTCGGCCTAGGAGTGAGGCCCAGTGGGCTCAGCCTCCCACTGACGTGGGTGAGCCTACAGAGGGCAGCACCTAAAATGCCGCGAAATATGAACTAAGCTGGCAGACAGCAGGGACTGTCTGTGCAGACAGTACAGGCTGTCTACATACGCTCGGCCACCTACCGTGCGTCGTCCCGACGCGACAATACTGGTGGGCCCGCAGGTATAAAGGAATTACTTACACTAGCTACCCCAGAGAGGGACTGGCTTTTGCTCACTTGTAAATCAAAAGGGACATAAAAATGCAACAGGCAAAAAAAAAACTCTCCCATCCAGGGGAAGAGAAAACTGGTTTGCCAGCGCTGATTCATCGGGGAGAGTGTCCGGAGACGTCAGCACTGGAACTAAAATCTTCTATATACAGGTTGTCTGCAGGGCTGAACATCAGTTGACCACTCGTCTACTAACGTTGTTGCACCCTCACATCTGCAAACAATGACTGACAGTAGCATTTCCTAAGGTGTGACATGTGACTCAGAGGGCATCACTGCCCTGACCGTAATACACATACCTACAATAATACTACATCCATGCAATTTATTACACTCTGGGTACCCTTCTAAAAGTATTTACATAATTACATGATGTTGTCCACCCTGACTCCATTATCGACTAACTATACAATGTGTGTGCATTTATACCCATTTCTGCAAGCAAACAATTAGCATAACTAGCGTAGGAGTCGGACAAGTCAGTAGGTACGTCAATGTCACAGAAATGTACTGTTGTCCTGAGTCGCAGGCCATAAGTATGGAGCCTTACTGGGCCGTCTTCTGTACCAGTAGTAGTGGGAGAAGGGATAGACGGGTTGTCCCTAGCATTAGTCTGATTGTGGCGTTGCAACGCACGCGCCTCCAGCTCTGCTTCGGCCTGCATATGGTCCACATATTTCATGTGATCAAGGTGGGCTTCCTTGATAGTTCCCGTAGCAATCTCCCTCACCTCGAACTTATTGCCACGGAGCTGTCGTAGGACACGGTAAGGACCCACAAACTTTGGGACAAGTTTGTGCATACCTGGGGTCTGCACTGGGTTGAGCAACATAACTTTGCAACCTGGTTCCACTTTGCTTTCCTTGGCGCGGGCATTGCGCTCAGACGTGAACCTATCAGTAGCTTTCATAAGGTTCTCTCGTACCCGCTGGAAGACAAGCTGCATTGTCCTCATCTTTACTACACTGGGGTTATCAGTATCGTAAGTAGGTCTAGGTGGAGCAAACAGAATTTCGTATGGTAAGCGCTTGTCATAGCCATACAAAGCAAAATGAGGTGTCTCACCGATCGAGCTGTTGAGGGAGGAATTTAATGTACACTGAACATCTGGGATAGCCTCATCCCATGTAGTACAACTTGGGTTAACGGTTACTCTGAGCACCTCCAGGACTTTGCGATTTGTACGTTCAGCAAGACCATTACTCGCAGGGTGGCGTGGAGCTACTGGCGCTTGGTGAATGTTGAATCTGGAGCAAAGATCCTGCATTATGCCATTTATAAACTCAGACCCACTGTCTGACAGAAGGACACGTGGGCAAGTATGACGAAGAACAACATGCTCATGGAAAGCACTAGCGACCATTTCGGCGGTTTTATCAGGAATGGGTACTAATTCACTGTACCGCGTCAAGTTATCTACCATTACAAGCAGGTGCTTATTTCTCTTCTCCGAGGTCGAGCAGTTCGTCAACAGGTCGACAGAAGTTCTCTCCCAGGGCTCCTTTGTAATGGGATACTTTAGAATGGGATTAGGGCCTGTAATGGTACCCTTGTGCTGTAGGCAAACAACACACTGGTGTACATGCTTGGCAATGTCTGCTGCCATCTTAGGCCAGAAATATTTCATTCATGCCTGTTTGATACTGCGGTCCTTCCCGGGGTGCGCTACACCTGGGACATTGTGGATCAACCTAAGAGTAGCTGGTATCATGGACTCTGGTATCACCAGTTGGTATATGGTTCTGCAGGGGTCCACCAGCTGTGCAACACGGCACAGTACTCCTTGGTTGACCACCAAATCCTTCAGTGGAACGGGAGACTTGACCTGTAAGTCAACGTCCTCCTTGGTCAGGAAACGAAGGACTGGAGACAACACAGGGTCCTGTCGTTGGGCTCTCTCGAGATCCTCAACAGAGAACGAATTGCCGACACTCACGAATGCTATATGCCTCGACAGGGCATCAGCTACAACATTTTGCTTACCTGGGACATAGCAAATTTCAGGGTTGTAGTCATTGAACGTGAGCGACCACCGAGCATGCTTTCCCGAGAGGTTCTTATTCGCAAAAAGGGTAAATGATCTGTGTAAATCTTGATAGGATAATGATAGATGATATCCCGAAAATAACTCAGGGCCCATACAATGGCTAAAGCTTCTAGCTCTGTCACTGAATAATTGACTTCTGCTTTAGTAAGGACACGGCTAGCATAGGCAATAGGCTGTTGCTTACCATTAGATTCCTGTGACAAGACTGCACCGATGCCAACTTTGCTGGCATCAGTCGTCAAGGTAAATGTCTTGGTGAAATCAGGGAATCTAAGGGTTGGGGCTGATGTTAACTTGTTCTTAAGGGTGGCAAAAGCTCGTTCCTGACCACATGTCCACTCAAAAGGGGCCTCCTTCTTGAGTAAGCATGTCAGGGGTGCAGCAATGGTGGAGAAACCTGCGATAAAGGTGCGGTAGAAACCCGCCAGGCCTATGAAGGACCGGACTGCATCTGCCGTCATGGGTCTGGGGAATTTCTGCACGGCCGAGATTTTAGACTCGTCCGTCTTTATGCCATTCTGAGTCACTACGTGACCCAGAAATTTTATTTCCTTCCGGAGGAAATGACATTTGGAGAGCTTTACCTTAAGGTTTGCCTGAGCAAGCCTGTCCAATGCCCTGTCAAGTTTCTCAAGATGTGATGGGACATCTTGCGACATGACTATGAGATCATCCAGGTAGACCATGAGCGTGCCACCTAGGAGGGTACGGAAAATTGTCGTCATCAAACGACTAAACGTGATTGGGCTTCTGCGCAAGCCGAAGGGCATCCTCCTGAACTGGTAATGACCAGTTGGAGTAGAGAAAGCTGTCAACTCTTTGCTCTCATCATCGAGGGGGATCTGCCAGAACCCTTGAAGAAGATCAAGAGTTGGAAAGACCTTATTATCGCCGATGTTCTGCAACAGGTCGTTCAGAACTGGCAACGGGAAGCGGTCTGGGATGGTACATGCATTCAGTTTCCTGTAATCGATAACAGGGCGCCAGGTTCCGTCTTTGTTGGGAACCAGAATAAGGGGAGCATTCCACGGGGAAGTGGACTCCTCAATAACTCCATCACGGAGCATCCTTGTAATGAGTTCTTCAGCGAAGACTCTTTGCGCATGTGGCAGGCGATACGCAGGTACATAAATGGGTTTAGTACCTTTGTCAAGTGGAATACGGTGAGAGATCAGTGGGGTCAAACCCATTGACTCACCATCTAGTGCGACTGCAGAACGTGCATGATTGAGAACCTGGAGAAGTTTTGGGACCTCTTCAGGATAGTCTGTCAAAGCTAGATCATCTTCCTGCACTGGCCGGGTGTTGGAAGTGTCAGCAGCAGACTCGCCTGGGAGAACTGCACTCACAAGGAAGTCAGCTGGGGCTTCACCCTCCACTCTCACCGGGAGAGGGAATCTGACAAGGTCGACAAGTGAGGTATTCTTCCGCAGGGGAAATTCTCGACTGTGCATGTTGACAACAAGGACTTGCAACTTACCATGTTGCACTGTGTGCAAGGATGGTTCCAGGGAGAGGCCCTTGACTCGGCACGTGTCGCTGTCAACCAGCACATGGTCTCCTTCAAAAGCTCTGCTCAGGTACACTGTAACAGGAGTGAGCGAGTTAGCTGACAAAGTGACGTCATACTTTGTACAAGCAGTAACTCTGCTCGCTGATGCCATGACACGAGTCAGACAGTCACCTACCGACAGGGATACTGCGGCTTGACAACTGCTGGTCTCTACAACAGCATCAGAGTTAGAGTGAAGGTTAGACTGGGCGTCCCCAGACTGGGTTTCACTGGTAACTAAGCGCTGATGGCCAGGAGGTGACGGGCAACGAGCTCTACTACGAGGTCGATCAGGACAAGAGACCGACCCCGGGGAGAATGTGCTATGGAAACCACTGGTTTCCAACGATTCTAGGCACTGTGCATACTCTGAGACAGAGTAGCATGTAGTGGATCCTAAGCGCACGCCCCAGAAGGGCACATCCACTCCGTTGAATTCTGCTTTCCACTCAGCTGGATCTAAGCGGATCCTAAGGTCTGCCATGGTTTTGAACCCTATGAGCAGGTCACCATGGAAAACAATACCATCTACGACTAAGAATTTTGCGGACAGCTTGTGACCCTGGACCGCAAATTCTAACGTTGTACGACCACGAACCGTCAGCGGATTACCTGAGACTCCTCTCAAGGTCTGAATGGCAGACGGCTCTATCAACATGGCCGCGTGAAGGCCAATGTCTCGGAAAAAAGTGGAGCGGACAATGTTAACCACCGAACCTGTATCTAGGAAAAGCTGGACAGGCTTATGGTGGACAGTGGACTCGATGAGCGGTCCACACGGGTTGTCATACCGAACATGAAGGCATGACAGGCCGACGAAATCCCCGGAGTCACAGCTGCTTGAGGCTCGATGCTTGTTGACGAGGCTCGACCTGGAAGGTACGGTACGAGTCTCGGCAACAACGTCAAGACACTCTGTTTCCTCACTGTCGGCAAGCATATCACTGCCCAGGGCGGCGAATGCATTGCGGACAGGGACAGAATACAGCGACTCCGACAGGGTTACTACGTCTTTCGCTGGTTCTGCGGACGCTTCTCTTCCCCCGAACTAGTGGAAGGGCTGTGACGAGCTGCGACGACTGCCTGCTCCACTCAGCTGACAGCATACTTCGGAGCTTGTTACACTCATGGGAGGTATGACTGGAAGTATTGTGGTACATACAGACTCCCTCGCGAGGCTGAGCATGGGGACGGTGACGGTTACCTTGATACTGAGCGTGGAGACGGTTATGGCTACTTTGATACTGAGTGTGGGGATGGTTATGGTTACTGTGATACTGAGCGTGGGGACTGTGATGGTTACTTTGCGGGGACTTAGGTTTGTAACACTCCGATCGGTAGTGCCCTCATTTGCCACAGTTGAAACAAGTCACTACACGCTTAGCAGGTGAGGTTGGGGGTGGTGTCTGCTGGCGACGTTTCGCCCTGGTCCAGGAAGTCGATGACTGCTTTTTTGTATGGGACTGACTGTTGTTACTGTGGTCAATATTTTTACTTAGGCGCGTGTTAGTGGGACTGGGGTTAGAAACTTTGTGGGCTGGCTGTCTGACAGCAGCGGCAAAAGTGACTTCCGGCTGTGACCGCGGGGTCACTGTGGACAGCGCCGGAAGGATGGGTATAGGATCATCCGCAAAGCGACAAACCTTGCCTTGCTCGGCAGGCGGCTTGATCGCGTCAATGGCATCATATGCACCCAGGACGTCGTGCTGAGGGCCGAGTCCTAGCGCATCAATGGCACCTCGGAGGTTAGGGGGGCATCCCTCCGCATGATGCCTACAGCCAGCATGGGGATGATGTCTTCAGCTTTAATACAGTTGTCACCATTCACCCACTTAGTGGAGCTGATGGCATCAGTAAAGTCTTTGGCGGCTTGCTCAAACCGGCAAATGCAAGCCAGGGGGCTTTCGTGCCGGTATTGACATTCGGCCAAGACGCTGGTACGATGTCAGTGTAATGGCGTTGGCGACTACGCCGAAAATAACGCCTAAATTCCTCAAGTTCGTCCCAAGACTGAATCTTACAAACGCGATTGAGCTGCACAAAGGCACCTATATCATCCTGGGTGAGATCCACTGCTGCAACAGCAGCACGAATGTACTGTGTATCCGTAGGACTATCAAATAGGGCCTTAACAGTCGTCTCGACTGACTGCAGCCATGGCTCTAAACTATTTGAACGACCGTCAAAAATAAGGGTCGGGTATGGACGAGTAGCCGGCCCACTGGTGGGCGAGACTTGAGCCACAAGTTGACCAAATGTCACGGGGGCTTCGATGCCCTGCCGCGTGTTCACGCTGGCTGAGGCACCATTGCTAGCATCAGCAGAATCTGGACTAATGGTACGGCCACTGCGTGTCTTAGTCATGACGTCAATTGTTCAAATGCAAGCAGGTCACGAAGAGGGTAAACAGGTCAGAGCAAGAAATGGTATGCACTGGCTACAATTCAACACAGAGTCAGGGAGAACTCAGCACCACTGTACTAGGTAAATTGCTTAGTGATGGAAATAATTTGAGCAAAACAACAACAAAAAAAGAAACAGTGGTACACTCTGAAACACAAAATAAGAGATGTATGCAAGTGAATGAACTACAGGGAAGTGCACAAAATGAAGCTAAGGGTGGTCAATAATTTCACCAGGAGTCTGGCAACAAAATTTATGAAAAGGAGTTGAACTGTAAACACTGGTAGCAAAAATTGCACAAAATTTAAAATAAATCAGGTACTACACAACACTAAACTGTGCTGCAAGCACAGTTTAAAAATATTGCAGGTGCTGGCAGTTGCAAATTGGAATGGAAAAAAAAAGTAATTCACTTGCACAAAGGGAAGTTGACACAGCAAAGATATCAGAGAATGGGATTGTGCCAAAAATCACAGAAGAAAAAAAAAAGTACACTGTATCAACGAATGCTATATTGCACACAAAATAAAATTAATAAAAATGCAAATTATTAAACTCAAGAATAGGGCAAAGGTTAACTGGTGTTAGCAGGGTGTACACAGGTGTTAACAGGGTGTACACCGACAAAACAAAAATTTCACAATCTCTAGGTCAAAATTAATGAACTTCACAAGTAATTTTGGTAATTAATGGTAAATAAGCAGGTTCCCAAAAATGCACTCAATGACTTGGGTATACAAAATAGCAATATGCAATGCACATTGGTGAATATTCACTGATAAAACATAGAATATATGTAGAGCAAATAAATGGGGAAACAGGAGAAAAGTGTAATGGGCTAGGCACAGATTGTATCACTGCAGGTAGAATAAACTAATACTTAAGTACTTGAAGATTACACTTATTAAAAGAAAAAAAACACTAACAAACCAAACAGTGCAGGGTTGTCAACAATCTGTGACTAACTTGCAGGTGCAACTAACAAAATAACAGCACACAGGAATTACTTGCAAACTGTGTGTGAGAGGTAAATTGTATAAATGGTCAACACTGAACAATTTAAAACAATGACAGCTGAGGAGCAAGATGCAGAATAATATACTGGAATTTAAAATGCAGTAGTGCAAAATAAATGTACAAAATTTAAGAAGCTGTAGGTAAGTGGCAAAATGTAATGTACAGTGCTGACTAAAACTGAACAATTTACTGAAGTATGGCTTCAGTAACTGTAACTGTACTGGTGCAGGACAGTTAAATAATGTCACAAAATATTAGGAAATGCTAGGTAAGTCACTGTTTACTTAACTTTGAGTGCAGGAGATGGACAAAGGTACGGGTGCTGCAGGTCCTGAAACTTTGTGATGCTCTAGTAACACTACACGCATCGTAGCATTTGTATACTGCTATGGGGCTTCAATGTCGTAGGAAAAATTATCAGAATGGACTTGGGAAGAACAGGAAAGACCGGGGTCACTCTGTGGAGGTATAAGATATTAGAAGAACGTGGCTACTCAGCGTGAGCCACAGCTGTGCGTGGGTTGTTTACACTGGCAAACGTGTCTGGGCGTGCTGACTTACTGCGGCTTCAGCACACAGAGACAAAACATTTACTGCACTACTCGAACGTGCTAAAAACAGCCTGTAATGATGCTTTAATTACTCTAAAATCCACGGACTTGTCAGCCACATTAACTCCATCAGATCCAGTCATGGTTAGAGAATTATTAATCACTGATTATACAACTTAAGTAGGCGCCTTATAAGAGTAATTCTTGCACTTTACTCTTGTATAAATCCTAGCCACACATGTGCTAGCAATTAATTAGGCTAATTATCATCCACCACACGATCGATTAAATTTGTGTACCCTATACCCACTTTCTTCAATCAGTCACTTAATTATTAATTAATTCAATTAATTTTTCACTGATTGCATCAGGTTCAGGAAGGACCAACGGGCAGATATGGAAAATTTTATAGGGGGGTTACCTGTATGTACCTCAACATTACATGCATACGAGTAATCTCAATGAGAGACAACAACCATATTGTTTACAGTAGTCACCCCGTGAAGACATGCGAGAAAACTTAACCATCCCTGGTCACTGCGGTGGTCCCTTCGACCTCACAATCTTATCCGAGACCAGTATAAATTGGATAGCACATACAAGTCCGGCGCTACTAATTAATTGTGGACAGTATAGATTATATTAGTTTAACTGAATGAAGGGGGGGGGGTAGGTTACACATGGATATATCCATCAAGGAAAAACACTTGTACATAATCCCACCAGGATGGATAATGAGAACCTTCAAAATTAGGGAGGCCAAGCCCATGATGACACTTCAGGTCACTTGTTCTGTCTAGGCTGGAATATTGCTGCACACTAACAGCACCTTTCAAGGCAGGTGAAATTGCCGACCTAGAAAATGTACAGAGAACCTTCACGGCGCGCATAACGGAGATAAAACACCTCAATTACTGGGAGCGCTTGAGGTTCCTAAACCTGTATTCCCTGGAACACAGGAGGGTCGGCCTAGGAGTGAGGCCCGGTGGGCTCAGCCTCCCACTGACGTGGGTGAGTCTACAGAGGGCAGCACCTAAAATGCCACGAAATATGAACTAAGCTGGCAGACAGCAGGGACTGTCTGCGCAGACAGTACAGGCTGTCTACACTCCTGATGCCCTGTCTTGACCTCTCCCTGCCCATCAGTGCAGATGCAGAGCTGTTGGTTCTCTTTAAAATACAGTTTAGAGCAACAGTAATGCATTAGTCATGTATATTTACATTATAAAAAAATATACAGTATAATTATGGGAATTTATTTTCCACACTGCTGCCGGGCGGAGGTCGTTGTTAGACGACTTAAATAATGTGGAGTACAATTTTCCCATCTTCACTGGCCACCTGGCTTGGGAACTCCAACATTGGTATTTACATAATTACCAATTAATTCTTTCCACCTGTCAACTCCTCAGGTAGGACTCCATCCAAAGCACACTCAAGCTTCCATGCTTCTGGTATTAACAATTTCCCTCTTATTGTAAGGTGTGACACTAAGCCTATGCTCTCTGGGTTAATTTATTGGGCATACTGGAATTATGAGACTTTAACAATAACAAGTCTCTCTCAGTGTCCCAAGTCAGCCCCAGCACCTTATTGCATATAGGCACTTCAACTCCAGGGCCATCCATATTTATTGATCCCTCAAAATGGACTAATTACTGTTCCATTCCCTCAGGGGCATCCTTGCACCTTGCATTATTTCATTAACCCCTTCATATATCCTCATTAGTTCCTCTTCATTTGGCGTCACACCCAGGAAATTGTCCACATAAGATTATTTACCCAATTACTTCGCTCAGTGGACCACCAGTGCACTTAAGGTGTGCATTTATCGTCGCCTGAAGTAGGAACAATTGATTATTTAATTGTTGATTAATTATATAATCATAAGCAGTCAACAATCCTGGTGTCTTGCTCAGTTTGCAGAGCTGGGCCTTTAACTGTCCATATGCCATCCCATAATTAGTAGATAATTCTGGACGGTTTAGCTTCCACGGAAGTCGCACCCAGTAATGTCCAGATTCAAATTTAACATCCTTCAGGTATTGTTCCTGAGTGAAGGAATCATCTGGACTTTCCTCATTTATATTAATCCCTATGCTGTCCAGCTCCCACAAATTAGACTGGTTCAACATCATCCTCGATAGAAGAATACTTGTACTGGGTTGACCTTTTATGAGTAAGACACCGTGACTGTATTTACTACTTCCTCTAGTCATTATTACTAGGAGGTAGTCTGCCATATATTACATGGCCCGTACCAGTGTTGAGGAGAGTGACGCCGCATGGGTTTGGATTTATGCCCTTTATCCTGAATTATTACATCCAACACCGGCAAGGCTACCTCAGCTAGGCCATCATTGTTGCCATTAGCTGCAACCTTTACATCAGTCACTGTAGTGTCAGAGTTATTAACATTATCATTATTGTCACCATTATTATTAGAATTACATACAACCCTGCACATAACTGTATGGTGCCTTCCCTTGTTGCATTGATAGTAATTGTTCAGTTTGGTATGACAATCCTTTACATTATGATTGTCTAGACATCTGATAAATCTGTCAAGTTCTTTCATTCTTTCCACTTTAATATCCCATGAATTATAGGCATTACAGTTCTTAGTGAAATGAGTACCCTGGCAGAAGAGACAGTCTCTCTTTTCCTTGCCTGACCTCTTATTAACTGGGTTACCCTTACTGAGGTACTTATTCCTCTTACCTTGATGTGAGGAACCACTATTACTGATTCCTGTCACTTGATATGAGTCTATTGAACTCTTAATTATGATTATTACCACTGGGATTATTTTTCCCTTTTGAGACTTGACAGATACTTCAGAGTCATTATGTGTTATATCCTTAGAACTGTTTGGCTGACTGGTCTGCAATTGAACAATTAATTCTCGCCGACCTAGTCTGATTTCCTCCAGACCGTACTATGGAGGTTTTGGCAAACACATCCTTTGCATTAATAGGTTGATCAACTGCCTGGCTTACACCCTTTAATTTATTCAAAGCCTTACTTTTACAAGACAGTTTTTCTTCCAATTCGTAATGTTGATTAATTAAAACATTCATTTCCATTCCATCTGCACAATTCTCCAGCAGATCTCTTTCACAGTCTTTAAACCACAATTTGTACCACTCAAATCTACTCTCTAAAGCATCTAAATATAACTTTAATTCATTAGGGTTCACGGTTCTTTGATTCATTAAATCCAAGCACTTGTATGCCTTCGTCACATGGCCTTTAATAGCCTGTAATGATGCTTTAATTACTCTAAAATCCACGGACTTGTCAGCCACATTAACTCCATCAGATCCAGTCATGGTTAGAGAATTATTAATCACTGATTATACAACTTAAGTAGGCGCCTTATAAGAGTAATTCTTGCACTTTACTCTTGTATAAATCCTAGCCACACATGTGCTAGCAATTAATTAGGCTAATTATCATCCACCACACGATCGATTAAATTTGTGTACCCTATACCCACTTTCTTCAATCAGTCACTTAATTATTAATTAATTCAATTAATTTTTCACTGATTGCATCAGGTTCAGGAAGGACCAACGGGCAGATATGGAAAATTTTATAGGGGGGTTACCTGTATGTACCTCAACATTACATGCATACGAGTAATCTCAATGAGAGACAACAACCATATTGTTTACCGTAGTCACCCCGTGAAGACATGCGAGAAAACTTAACCATCCCTGGTCACTGCGGTGGTCCCTTCGACCTCACAATCTTATCCGAGACCAGTATAAATTGGATAGCACCTACAAGTCCGGCGCTACTAATTAATTGTGGACAGTATAGATTATATTAGTTTAACTGAATGAAGGGGGGGGTAGGTTACACATGGATATATCCATCAAGGAAAAACACTTGTACATAATCCCACCAGGATGGATAATGAGAACCTTCAAAATTAGGGAGGCCAAGCCCATGATGACACTTCAGGTCACTTGTTCTGTCTAGGCTGGAATATTGCTGCACACTAACAGCACCTTTCAAGGCAGGTGAAATTGCCGACCTAGAAAATGTACAGAGAACCTTCACGGCGCGCATAACGGAGATAAAACACCTCAATTACTGGGAGCGCTTGAGGTTCCTAAACCTGTATTCCCTGGAACACAGGAGGGAGAGATACATGATTATATACACCTGGAAAATCCTAGAGGGACTAGTACCGAACTTGCACACGAAAATCACTCACTACGAAAGCAAAAGACTTGGCAGACGATGCACCATCCCCCCAATGAAAAGCAGGGGTGTCACAAGCACGTTAAGAGACCATACAATAAGTGTCAGGGGCCCGAGACTGTTCAACTGCCTCCCAGCACACATAAGGGGGATTACCAACAGACCCCTGGCAGTCTTCAAGCTGGCACTGGACAAGCACCTAAAGTCAGTTCCTGATCAGCCGGGCTGTGGCTGGTACGTTGGTTTGCGTGCAGCCAGCAGCAACAGCCTGGTTGATCAGGCTCTGATCCACCAGGAGGCCTGGTCACAGACCGGGCCGCGGGGGCGTTGACCCCCGGAACTCTCTCCAGGTAAACTCCAGGTAAACTTACCAGATATTCTCTGGTGGTCACTTGATGTAGCTGGATCACCCATAACCTATCCAATTACAACATACCTAACTGGCCAGTATCAGTCTGCTATAACTAGAAGGGTTACTTAACTGTGGGTGATTGATACTCCTTATTTCTTCCATTCACCATCTCATTTCGATGTCCTGCTACACCGACACGGTTCTTATTCCAGCAGGACGAGGTATCCATTGGTTTGTCCCGGTTTAGAAGTCGTGACTCAATAAAACTTCACTATCCTCGGGACGGGAACAACGTGGTCCAACGTGTTCACTCGGAGCAAGGCGACTTATTTCACTTCACGCATTCTCTTAACTTAGTGTTATTATCATTAATTACATTACAATTCACAAGACGATTTAATGTCTCATAATTATTATACACATTAGAGGTCACTCCATTAAGATCTGAGACCAATGAGTGAGGATTAACTCACGGGTAATTTCCCCTGGACACATTCCATGGCGGCGCACCTGTCACCCCCGGTCCTACTATTATCCACTCATTTTACCACTTTATTACGGTGGTCACGTAAATCACGTTCCCTCACTCTTCACCAGGAACAGTTACGACACTTCCTATTAGGAAGTGAGGCCTATATTAACCCTTAGGCCGCCGTGAACGCCAATTTCCTGATCCCATGTTTTCACAGCCTCCTCACTACATTCAAAACACTGCCGCCACCCGCTGCCCTAAGTCGACCTGTCCCCCCGCACATCCACGCAGACGCTGGGTGAACCCGGTTGGTTCTATTCAAAATACAAATAGATTTTGACCCAAATCAACACATTAAACACTTATTAGGCACTATTGCTTCGGAAATTAAATAATTTCCACAACAGTACTGGGGTTGTATATCACGGTACTGGGGTTGTATATCACGGTACTGGGGTTGTATATCACGGTACTGGGGTTGTATATCACAGTACAGGGGTTGTATATCACAGTACTGGAACTATTTCACAGAACTCGGATTGTATATCACAGTACTGGAACTGTTTATCACAGTACTGGAACTATATACCACAGTACTGGAACTGTTTATCACAGTACTGGAACTGTTTATCACAGTACTGGAACTGTTTATCACAGTACTGGAACTGTTTAAGACAGTACTGGAACTGTATATCACAGTACTAGAACTGTATATCACAGTACTGGAACTGTTTATCACAGTACTGGAACTGTTTATCACAGTACTGGAACTGTATATAACACTGCTAGAACTGTTTATCACAGTACTGGAACTGTTTATCACAGTGCTAGAACTGTATATCACAGTGCTAGAACTGTTTATCACAGTACTGGAACTGTATATCACGGTACTGGATCTGTATTTCACAGTACTAGGGTTGTATATCGCAGTACTCGAACTATTTCACAGTACTGGAAATATATACCACAGTACTGGAACTGTATATCACAGTACTGGAACTGTCTATCACAGTACTGGAATTGTTTATCACAGTACTGGATCTGTATTTCACAGTACTGGGGTTGCATATCACAGAACTGGGGTTGTATATCACAATACTGGGGTTGTATATCACAGTACTGGGGTTGTATATCACAGTACTGGGGCTGTATATCACAATACTGGGGTTGTATATCACAGTACTGGGGTTGTATATCACAGTACTGGGGCTGTATATCACAATACTGGGGTTGTATATCACAGTACTGGGGTTGTATATCACAGTACTGGGGCTGTATATCACAATACTGGGGTTGTATATCACAGTACTGGGGTTGTATATCTCAGTACCGGAGATGTATATCACAGAACTGGGGTTGTATATCACAGTACTGGGGTTTTATATCACAGTACAGGGGTTGTGTATCACAGAACTGGGGTTGCATATCACGGTACTGGGGTAGTATATCACAGTAATGGGGTTGTATATCAGTACTGGGGTTGTATATAAAAGTACTGGGGATGTATATAACAGCACTGTGGTTGTATATCACAGTACTGGGGTTGTATATCACAGTACTGGGGTCGTATATCAGTACTGGGGTTGTATATCACAGTAATGGGGATGAATATAACAGTACTGGGGTTGTATATCACATTACCGGGGATGTATATCAATGCACTGGAACCGTTTATCACAGTATTGGAAATGTATATCACAGTACTGGAACTGTATATCACAGTACTGGGAATGTACATCACAGTACTGGAACTGTATGTCCCAGTACTGGAACTGTATATCATAGTACTGGGAGTCGGATATCACAGTCCTGGGGTTGGAACTGTATGTCCCAGTACTGGAACTGTATATCATAGTACTGGGAGTCGGATATCACAGTCCTGGGGTTGTATATCACAGAACTGGGGTTGTATATCACAGTACTGGGGTTGTATATCACAGTACTGAGGTTGTATATCACAGTACTCGGGTTGTATATCACAGTACTGGGGTTGTATATCACAGTACTGAGGTTGTATATCACAGTACTGGGGTTGTATATCAGAGTACTCGGGTTGTATATCACAGTACTTGGGTTGTATATCACAGTACTGAGGTTGTATATCACAGTACTGGGGTTGTATATCAGAGTACTCGGGTTGCATATCACAGTACTGGGGTTGTATATCACAGTACTGAGGTTGTATATCACAGTACTCGGGTTGTATATCACAGTACTGGGGTTGTATATCACAGTACTGAGGTTGTATATCACAGTACTGGGGTTGTATATCACAGTACTGGGGTTGTATATCACAGTACTCGGGTTTATATCACAGTACTGGGGTTGTATATCACAGTACTGAGGTTGTATATCACAGTACTCGGGTTGTATATCACAGTACTGGGGTTGTATATCACAGTACTGGGGTTGTATATCACAGTACTGGGGTTGTATATCACAGTACTGGGGTTGTATATCACAGTACTGGGGTTGTATATCACAGTACTGGGGTTGTATATCACAGTACTGGGGTTGTATATCACAGTACTGGGGTTGTATATCACAGTACTGGTGTTGTATATCACAGTACTGGGGTTGTATATCACAGTACTGGGGTTGTATATCACAGTACTGGGGTTGTATATCACAGTACTGGGGTTGTATATCACAGTACAGGGGTTGTATATCACAGTACTGGGGTTGTATATCACAGTACTCGGGTTGTATATCACAGTACTGGGGTTGTATATCACAGTACTGGGGTTGTATATCACAGTACTCGGGTTGTATATCACAGTACTGGGGTTGTATATCACAGTACTGGTGTTGTATATCACAGTACTGGGGTCGGATATCGTCACTATCGCCACATATCACAACACTTACCTCGGGAGTTCCCCAGTAAGTTCCACTCGACATCAGTTTTCCTGTTTGTGTAATTCGCGCGGTGCTGCCGTGACTAAAACTGACGGAGTGAAGGGGGAGAGTAAATGGGAGGGAAGGGAAAGCTACGAGTGAGGTCAGCAGGGATGGTAAGATTGATCAGGGAGGGTTGGTAGTGGGGAGGGAATATGAATGGCAGGGAGGGTTAGTAGTGGGGAGGGAATATGGATGGCAGGGAGGGTTAGTAGTGGGGAGGGAATATGGATGGCAGGGAGTGTTAGTAGTGGGGAGGGAATATGGATGGCAGGGAGGGTTAGTAGTGGGGAGGGAATATGGATGGCAGGGATGGTTAGTAGTGGGGAGGGAATATGGATGGTTAGGGTGGGTTATTAATGGAAGGGAACATTGATGTACAGGGAAGGTTAGTAGTGGAAGGGGATATGGATAGGCTGGGAGGGTTAGTAGTGGAAGGGGATATGGATAGGTTGGCAGGGTTAGTAGTGGGAAGGTAATGTGGATGGGCATGGAGGGTTAGAAGTGGGGAGGGAATATGGATGGGCAGGGAGGGTTAGTAGTGGGGAGGGAATATGGATGGGCAGGGAGGGTTAGTAGTGGGGAGGGAATATGGATGGTCAGGGACGGTTGGTAGTGGGTAAAGAATATGGATGGTCAGGGAGGGTTGGTAGTGGGTAGGGAATATGGATGGGCAGGGAGGGTTGGTAGTGGTGAGGGAATATGGATGGTCAGGGAGGGTTGGTAGTGGTGAGAGAATATGGTTGGGCAGGGAGAGTTGGTAAAGGGCAGAGAATATGGATGGGCAGGGAGGGTTGGTAGTGGGTAGGGAATATGGATGGTCAGGGATGGTTGTTAGTGGTGAGAGAATATGGATGGTCAGGGAGGGTTGGTAGTGGTGAGAGTGTGGATGGGCAGGGAGGGTTGGTATAGGGCAGGGAATATGGATGGGAAGGGAGGGTTGGTGTGGGTACGGAATATGGATGGTCAGCGAGGGTTGGTAGTGGGTAGGGAATATGGATGGTCAGGGAGGGTTGGTAGTGGTGAGAGAATATGGATGGGCAGCGAGGGTTGGTAGAGGGTAGGGAATATGGATGGGCAGGGAGGGTTATTAGTGGGTAGGGAATATGGATGGTCAGCGAGGGTTGGTAGTGGGTAGGGAATATGGATGGGCAGGGAGGGTTGGTAGTTGTGAGGGAATATGGATGGTCAGGGAGGGTTGGTAGTGGGTAGGGAATATTGATGGGCAGGTAGGGTTGGTAGTGGTGAGGGAATATGGATGGGCAGGGAGGGTTGGTAGTTGTGAGGGAATATGGATGGTCAGGGAGGGTTGGTAGTGGATAGAGAGTAAGAATGGTCAGGGCAGGTTGGTAGTGGGTAGGGAGTAAGGATTGTCAGGGGGGGTTGGTAGTGGGTAGGGAGTAAGGATGGTCATGGAGGGATAGTAGTGGGTAGGGAGTAAGGATGATCATGGAGGGTTGGTAGTGGGTAGGGAGTAAGGATGGTCAAGGAGGGTTTGTAGGGGGTAGGGAGTAATGATGATCAGGGAGGGTTTTTAGTGAGTAGGAAGTAAGGATGGTCGGGGAGGGTTGGTAGCGGGTAGTTAATAAGGATGTTCTGGGAGGGTTGGTAGTGGGTAGGGAGTAAGGATGGTCAGGGAGGGTTGGTAGTGGGTAGGGAGTAAGGATGGTCAGGGAGGGTTCGCAGTGGGTAGGGAATAAGGATGGTCAGGGAGGGTTGGCAATGGGTAGGGAATAAGGATGGTCAGGGAGGGTTGGTAGTGGGTAGGGAATAAGGATGATCAGGGAGGATTGGTAGTGGGTAGGGAGTAAGGATGGTCAGGGAGGGTTGGTAGTGGGTAGGGAGTAAGGATGGTCAGGGAGGGTTGGTAGTGAAAAGAGAGTAAGGATGGTCAGGGAGGGTTGGCAGTGGGTAGGGAATAGGGATGGTCAGGGAGGGTTGGCAATGGGTAGGGAATAAGGATGGTCAGGGAGGGTTGGTAGTGGGTAGGGAATAAGGATGGTCAGGGAGGATTGGTAGTGGGTAGCGAGTAAGGATGGTCAGGGAGGGTTGGCAGTGGGTAGGGAATAAGGATGGTGAGGGAGGGTTGGCAATGGGTAGGGAATAAGGATGGTCTTGGAGGACTGGTAGTGGGTAGGTAATAAGGATGGTCATGGAGGACTGGTAGTGGGTAGGGAATAAGGATAGTGAGAGAGGGTTGGTAGTCGGTAGGGAGTAAGGATGGTCAGGGAAGGTTGGTAGTGGGTAGGGAATGAGGATGGTCAGGGAAGGTTGGTAGTGGGTAGGGAATAAGGATGGTCAGGGAAGGTTGGTAGTGGGTAGGGAATAAGGATGGTCAGGGAGGGTTGGTAGTAGGTAGGGAATAAGGACGGTCAGGGAGGGTTGAAAGTGGGTAGGGAATAAAAATGGTCAGGGAAGGTTGGTAGCGGGTAGGGAATAAGGATGATCAGGGAAGGTTGGTAGTGGGTAGGGAGTAAGGATGGTCAGGGAAGGTTGGTAGTGGGTAGGGAATAAGGATGATCAGGGAAGGTTGGTAGTGGGTAGGGAATAAGGATGGTCAGGGAAGGTTGGTAGTGGGTAGGGAATAAGGATGGTCAGGGACGGTTGGTAGAGGGTAGGGAGTAAGGATGGTCAGGGAGGGTTGGTAGTGGGTAGGGAATAAGGATGGTCAGGGAGGGTTGGTAGTGGGTAGGGAATAAGGATGGTCAGGGAGGGTTGGTAGTGGGTAGGGAATAAGGATGGTCAGGGAGGGTTGAAAGTGGGTAGGGAATAAAAATGGTCAGGGAAGGTTGGTAGTGGGTAGGGAATAAGGATGATCAGGGAAGGTTGGTAGTGGGTAGGGAGTAAGGATGGTCAGGGAAGGTTGGTAGTGGGTAGGGAATAAGGATGATCAGGGAAGGTTGGTAGTGGGTAGGGAATAAGGATGGTCAGGGAAGGTTGGTAGTGGGTAGGGAATAAGGATGGTCAGGGACGGTTGGTAGAGGGTAGGGAATAAGGATGGTCAGGGAGGGTTGGTAGTGGGTAGGGAATAAGGATGGTCAGGGAGGGTTGGTAGTGGGTAGGGAATAAGGATGGTCAGGGAGGGTTGGTAGTGGGTAGGGAATAAGGATTGTCAAGGAGGGTTGGTAGTGGGTAGGGAATAAGGATGGTCAGGGAGGGTTGGTAGTGGGTAGGGAATAAGGATGGTCAGGGAGGGTTGGTAGTGGGTAGGGAATAAGGATGGTCAGGGAGGGTTGGTAGTGGGTAGGGAATAAGGATGGTCAGAGAGGGTTGGTAGTGGGTAGGGAATAAGGATGGTCAGGGAGGGTTGGTAGTGGGTAGGGAATAGGATGGTCAGGGAGGGTTGGTAGTGGGTAGGGAATAAGGATGGTCAGGGAGGGTTGGAAGTGGGTAGGGAATAAGGATGGTCAGGGAGGGTTGGTAGTGGGTAGGGAATAAGGATGGTCAGGGAGGGTTGGTAGTGGGTAGGGAATAAGGATGGTCAGGGAGGGTTGGTAGTGGGTAGGGAAAAAGGATGGTCAGGGAGGGTTGGTAGTGGGTAGGGAATAAGGATGGTCAGGGAGGGTTGGTAGTGGGTAGGGAATAAGGATGGTCAGGGAGGGTTGGTAGTGGGTAGGGAATAAGGATGGTCAGGGAGGGTTGGTAGTGGGTAGGGAATAAGGATGGTCAGGGAGGGTTGGTAGTGGGTAGGGAATAAGGATGGTCAGGGAGGGTTGGTAGTGGGTAGGGAATAAGAATGGTCAGGGAGGGTTGGTAGTGGGTAGGGAATAAGGATGGTCAGGGAGGGTTGGTAGTGGGTAGGGAATAAGGATGGTCATGGAGGGTTGGTAGTGGGTAGGGAATAAGGATGGTCAGGGAGGGTTGGTAGTGGGTAGGGAATAAGGATGGTCAGGGAGGGTTGGTAGTGGGTAGGGAATAAGGATGGTCAGGGAGGGTTGGTAGTGGGTAGGGAATAAGGATGGTCAGGGAGGGTTGGTAGTGGGTAGGGAGTAAGGATGGTCAGGGAGGGTTGGTAGTGGGTAGGGAATAAGGATGGTGAGGGAGGGTTGGTAGTGGGTAGGGAGTAAGGATGGTCAGGGAGGGTTGGTAGTGGGTAGGGAGTAAGGATGGTCAGGGAGGGTTGGTAGTGGGTAGGGAGTAAGGATGGTCAGGGAGGGTTGGTAGTGGGTAGGGAGTAAGGATGGTCAGGGAGGGTTGGTAGTGGGTAGGGAGTAAGGATGGTCAGGGAGGGTTGGTAGTGGGTAGGGAGTAAGGATGGTCAGGGAGGGTTGGTAGTGGGTAGGGAGTAAGGATGGTCAGGGAGGGTTGGTAGTGGGTAGGGAGTAAGGATGGTCAGGGAGGGTTGGTAGTGGGTAGGGAGTAAGGATGGTCAGGGAGGGTTGGTAGTGGGTAGGGAGTAAGGATGGTCAGGGAGGGTTGGTAGTGGGTAGGGAGTAAGGATGGTCAGGGAGGGTTGGTAGTGGGTAGGGAGTAAGGATGGTCAGGGAGGGTTGGTAGTGGGTAGGGAGTAAGGATGGTCAGGGAGGGTTGGTAGTGGGTAGGGAGTAAGGATGGTCAGGGAGGGTTGGTAGTGGGTAGGGAGTAAGGATGGTCAGGGAGGGTTGGTAGTGGGTAGGGAGTAAGGATGGTCAGGGAGGGTTGGTAGTGGGTAGGGAGTAAGGATGGTCAGGGAGGGTTGGTAGTGGGTAGGGAATAAGGATGGTCAGGGAGGTAACGTGTAAGTGTGAGACTTGTTGTGAGGTATAACAGTGTGGTAGAACAAGTTTCACTCTCCCTGCCAACTGTTGTGAGGTATAACAGTGTGGTAGAACAAGTTTCACTCTCCCTGCCACCTGTTGTGAGGTATAACAGTGTGGTAGAACAAGTTTCACTCTCCCTGCCACCTGTTGTGAGGTATAACAGTGTGGTAGAACAAGTTTCACTCTCCCTGCCACCTGTTGTGAGGTATAACAGTGTGGCAGAACAAGTTTCACTCTCCCTGCCAACTGTTGTGAGGTATAACAGTGTGGTAGAACAAGTTTCACTCTCCCTGCCACCTGTTGTGAGGTATAACAGTGTGGTAGAACAAGTTTCACTCTCCCTGCCACCTGTTGTGAGGTATAACAGTGTGGTAGAACAAGTTTCACTCTCCCTGCCACCTGTTGTGAGGTATAACAGTGTGGTAGAACAAGTTTCACTCTCCCTGCCAACTGTTGTGAGGTATAACAGTGTGGTAGAACAAGTTTCACTCTCCCTGCCAACTGTTGTGAGGTATAACAGTGTGGTAGAACAAGTTTCACTCTCCCTGCCACCTGTTGTGTCACACATTAACGTTGTGTTGCTGCTGCTGGAGACTGCTGGCCATCCTCACATGTAATATAAATATTAGGACGTGTTTCCCTAAGACCCCTGTTGTTCCTGTTTACTTAACCAGTAAAACAGGTACCTGGGTGCTAGTGGATTGATGTGGGTCGCATCCTGGGACAAAACTGACCAAATTTGCCAGAAATTCTTTGCATAATAATACATACCAACCCGCCAGGGCGTCCCCGTGGCCTCGTTGCACGCACGCTTCACACGCTGAGTGTCCGTTGTTCGATCCACGTCATGGGTGTAAACACTGAGCTTGTGTCCTTACACCTGATGTTCCAGTTTACCTAGCAAGCAAGTAGGTACCTGGGTGCTAGTAGACTGGTGTGGGTGGCATCCTGGGGAACAAGACTGAAGGAATACAGTGGTAATTATTAAAGAGACAGTCGTGCATGACGCACTCACTCCTGGGTTATCCTGCCTGACAGTCGTGCATGACGCACTCACTCCTGGGTTATCCTGCCTGACAGTCGTGCATGACGCACTCACTCCTGGGTTATCCTGCCTGACAGTCGTGCATGACGCACTCACTCCTGGGTTATCCTGCCTGACAGTCGTGCATGACGCACTCACTCCTGGGTTATCCTGCCTGACAGTCGTGCATGACGCACTCACTCCTGGGTTATCCTGCCTGACAGTCGTGCATGACGCACTCACTCCTGGGTTATCCTGCCTGACAGTCGTGCATGACGCACTCACTCCTGGGTTATCCTGCCTGACAGTCGTGCATGACGCACTCACTCCTGGGTTATCCTGCCTGACAGTCCTGCATGACGCACTCCTGGGTTATCCTGCCTGACAGTCGTGCATGACGCACTCACTCCTGGGTTATCCTGCCTGACAGTCGTGCATGACGCACTCACTCCTGGGTTATCCTGCCTGACAGTCGTGCATGACGCACTCACTCCTGGGTTATCCTGCCTGACAGTCGTGCATGACGCACTCACTCCTGGGTTATCCTGCCTGACAGTCCTGCATGACGCACTCACTCCTGGGTTATCCTGCCTGACAGTCGTGCATGACGCACTCACTCCTGGGTTATCCTGCCTGACAGTCGTGCATGACGCACTCACTCCTGGGTTATCCTGCCTGACAGTCGTGCATGACGCACTCACTCCTGGGTTATCCTGCCTGACAGTCCTGCATGATGCACTCACTCCTGGGTTATCCTGCCTGACAGTAGTGCATGACGCACTCACTCCTGGGTTATCCTGCCTGACAGTCGTGCATGACGCACTCACTCCTGGGTTATCCTGCCTGACATTCGTGCATGACGCACTCACTCCTGGGTTATCCTGCCTGACAGTCGTGCATGACGCACTCACTCCTGGGTTATCCTGCCTGACAGTCGTGCATGACGCACTCACTCCTGGGTTATCCTGCCTGACAGTCGTGCATGACGCACTCACTCCTGGGTTATCCTGCCTGACAGTCGTGCATGACGCACTCACTCCTGGGGTATCCTGCCTGACAGTCGTGCATGACGCACTCACTCCTGGGTTATCCTGCCTGACAGTCGTGCATGACGCACTCACTCCTGGGTTATCCTGCCTGACAGTCGTGCATGACGCACTCACTCCTGGGTTATCCTGCCTGACAGTCGTGCATGACGCACTCACTCCTGGGTTATCCTGACTGACAGTCGTGCATGACGCACTCACTCCTGGGTTATCCTGCCTGACAGTCGTGCATGACGCACTCACTCCTGGGTTATCCTGCCTGACAGTCGTGCATGACGCACTCACTCCTGGGGTATCCTGCCTGACAGTCGTGCATGACGCACTCACTCCTGGGTTATCCTGCCTGACAGTCGTGCATGACGCACTCTCCTGGGTTATCCTGCCTGACTGTCGTGCATGACGCACTCACTCCTGGGTTATCCTGCCTGACAGTCGTGCATGACGCACTCACTCCTGGGGTATCCTGCCTGACAGTCGTGCATGACGCACTCACTCCTGGGTTATCCTGCCTGACAGTCGTGCATGACGCACTCACTCCTGGGTTATCCTGCCTGACAGTCGTGCATGACGCACTCACTCCTGGGTTATCCTGCCTGACAGTCGTGCATGACGCACTCACTCCTGGGTTATCCTGCCTGACAGTCGTGCATGACGCACTCACTCCTGGGGTATCCTGCCTGACAGTCGTGCATGACGCACTCACTCCTGGGGTATCCTGCCTGACAGTCGTGCATGACGCACTCACTCCTGGGTTATCCTGCCTGACAGTCGTGCATGACGCACTCACTCCTGGGTTATCCTGCCTGACAGTCGTGCATGACGCACTCACTCCTGGGGTATCCTGCCTGACAGTCGTGCATGACGCACTCACTCCTGGGGTATCCTGCCTGACAGTCGTGCATGACGCACTCACTCCTGGGTTATCCTGCCTGACAGTCGTGCATGACGCACTCACTCCTGGGTTATCCTGCCTGACAGTCGTGCATGACGCACTCACTCCTGGGTTATCCTGCCTGACAGTCGTGCATGACGCACTCACTCCTGGGTTATCCTGCCTGACAGTCGTGCATGACGCACTCACTCCTGGGTTATCCTGCCAGACAGTCGTGCATGACGCACTCACTCCTGGGTTATCCTGCCTGACAGTCGTGCATGACGCACTCACTCCTGGGGTATCCTGCCTGACAGTCGTGCATGACGCACTCACTCCTGGGGTATCCTGCCTGACAGTCGTGCATGACGCACTCACTCCTGGGGTATCCTGCCTGACAGTCGTGCATGACGCACTCACTCCTGGGTTATCCTGCCTGACAGTCGTGCATGACGCACTCACTCCTGGGTTATCCTGCCTGACAGTCGTGCATGACGCACTCACTCCTGGGTTATCCTGCCTGACAGTCGTGAATGACGCACTCACTCCTGGGTTATCCTGCCTGACAGTCGTGCATGACGCACTCACTCCTGGGTTATCCTGCCTGACAGTCCTGCATGACGCACTCACTCCTGGGTTATCCTGCCTGACAGTCGTGCATGACGCACTCACTCCTGGGTTATCCTGCCTGACAGTCGTGTATGACGCACTCACTCCTGGGTTATCCTGCCTGACAGTCGTGCATGACGCACTCACTCCTGGGTTATCCTGCCTGACAGTCCTGCATGACGCACTCACTCCTGGGGTATCCTGCCTGACAGTCGTGCATGACGCACTCACTCCTGGGTTATCCTGCCTGACAGTCGTGCATGACGCACTCACTCCTGGGTTATCCTGCCTGACAGTCGTGCATGACGCACTCACTCCTGGGTTATCCTGCCTGACAGTCGTGCATGACGCACTCCCTCCTGGGTTATCCTGCCTGACAGTCGTGCATGACGCACTACTGGGTTATCCTGCCTGACAGTCGTGCATGACGCACTCACTCCTGGGTTATCCTGCCTGACAGTCGTGCATGACGCACTCACTCCTGGGTTATCCTGCCTGACAGTCGTGCATGACGCACTCACTCCTGGGTTATCCTGCCTGACAGTCGTGCATGACGCACTCACTCCTGGGTTATCCTGCCTGACAGTCGTGCATGACGCACTCACTCCTGGGTTATCCTGCCTGACAGTCGTGCATGACGCACTCACTCCTTGGTTATCCTGCCTGACAGTCGTGCATGACGCACTCACTCCTGGGTTATCTTGCCTGACAGTCGTGCATGACGCACTCACTCCTGGGTTATCTTGCCTGACAGTCGTGCATGACGCACTCACTCCTGGGTTATCCTGCCTGACAGTCGTGCATGACGCACTCACTCCTTGGTTATCCTGCTTGACAGTCGTGCATGACGCACTCACTCCTTGGTTATCCTGCCTGACAGTCGTGCATGACGCACTCACTCCTTGGTTATCCTGCCTGACAGTCGTGCATGACGCACTCACTCCTTGGTTATCCTGCCTGACAGTCGTGCATGACGCACTCACTCCTGGGTTATCCTGCCTGACAGTCGTGCATGACGCACTCACTCCTGGGTTATCCTGCCAGACAGTCGTGCATGACGCACTCACTCCTGGGTTATCCTGCCTGACAGTCGTGCATGACGCACTCACTCCTGGGGTATCCTGCCTGACAGTCGTGCATGACGCACTCACTCCTGGGGTATCCTGCCTGACAGTCGTGCATGACGCACTCACTCCTGGGGTATCCTGCCTGACAGTCGTGCATGACGCACTCACTCCTGGGTTATCCTGCCTGACAGTCGTGCATGACGCACTCACTCCTGGGTTATCCTGCCTGACAGTCGTGCATGACGCACTCACTCCTGGGTTATCCTGCCTGACAGTCGTGAATGACGCACTCACTCCTGGGTTATCCTGCCTGACAGTCGTGCATGACGCACTCACTCCTGGGTTATCCTGCCTGACAGTCCTGCATGACGCACTCACTCCTGGGTTATCCTGCCTGACAGTCGTGCATGACGCACTCACTCCTGGGTTATCCTGCCTGACAGTCGTGTATGACGCACTCACTCCTGGGTTATCCTGCCTGACAGTCGTGCATGACGCACTCACTCCTGGGTTATCCTGCCTGACAGTCCTGCATGACGCACTCACTCCTGGGGTATCCTGCCTGACAGTCGTGCATGACGCACTCACTCCTGGGTTATCCTGCCTGACAGTCGTGCATGACGCACTCACTCCTGGGTTATCCTGCCTGACAGTCGTGCATGACGCACTCACTCCTGGGGTATCCTGCCTGACAGTCGTGCATGACGCACTCACTCCTGGGTTATCCTGCCTGACAGTCGTGCATGACGCACTCACTCCTGGGTTATCCTGCCTGACAGTCGTGCATGACGCACTCACTCCTGGGTTATCCTGCCTGACAGTCGTGCATGACGCACTCACTCCTGGGTTATCCTGCCTGACAGTCGTGCATGACGCACTCACTCCTGGGTTATCCTGCCTGACAGTCGTGCATGACGCACTCACTCCTGGGTTATCCTGCCTGACAGTCGTGCATGACGCACTCACTCCTGGGTTATCCTGCCTGACAGTCGTGCATGACGCACTCACTCCTTGGTTATCCTGCCTGACAGTCGTGCATGACGCACTCACTCCTGGGTTATCTTGCCTGACAGTCGTGCATGACGCACTCACTCCTGGGTTATCTTGCCTGACAGTCGTGCATGACGCACTCACTCCTGGGTTATCCTGCCTGACAGTCGTGCATGACGCACTCACTCCTTGGTTATCCTGCTTGACAGTCGTGCATGACGCACTCACTCCTTGGTTATCCTGCCTGACAGTCGTGCATGACGCACTCATTCCTTGGTTATCCTGCCTGACAGTCGTGCATGACGCACTCACTCCTTGGTTATCCTGCCTGACAGTCGTGCATGACGCACTCACTCCTGGGTTATCCTGCCTGACAGTCGTGCATGATGCACTCACTCCTTGGTTATCCTGCCTGACAGTCGTGCATAACGCACTCACTCCTTGGTTATCCTGCCTGACAGTCGTGCATGACGCACTCACTCCTGGGTTATCCTGCCTGACAGTCGTGCATGACGCCTTCACTCCTGGGTTATCCTGCCTGACAGTAGTGCATGACGCACTCACTCCTGGGTTATTTTGCCTGACAGTCGTGCATGACGCACTCACTCCTGGGTTATCCTGCCTGACAGTCGTGCATGACGCACTCACTCCTGGGTTATCCTGCCTGACAGTCGTGCATGACGCACTCACTCCTGGGTTATCCTGCCTGACAGTCGTGCATGACGCACTCACTCCTGGGTTATCCTGCCTGACAGTCGTGCATGACGCACTCACTCCTGGGTTATCCTGCCTGACAGTCGTGCATGACGCACTCACTCCTGGGTTATCCTGCCTGACAGTCGTGCATGACGCACTCACTCCTGGGTTATCCTGCCTGACAGTCGTGCATGACGCACTCACTCCTGGGTTATCCTGCCTGACAGTCGTGCATGACGCACTCACTCCTGGGTTATCCTGCCTGACAGTCGTGCATGACGCACTCCCTCCTGGGTTATCCTGCCTGACAGTCGTGCATGACGCACTCACTCCTGGGTTATCCTGCCTGACAGTTGTGCATGACGCACTCACTCCTGGGTTATCCTGCCTGACAGTAATGCATGACGCACTCACTCCTGGGTTATCCTGCCTGACAGTCGTGCATGACGCTCTCACTCCTGGGTTATCCTGCCTGACAGTCGTGCATGACGCACTACTGGGTTATCCTGCCTGACAGTCGTGCATGACGCACTCACTCCTGGGTTATCCTGCCTGACAGTCGTGCATGACGCACTCACTCCTGGGTTATCCTGCCTGACAGTCGTGCATGACGCACTCACTCCTGGGTTATCCTGCCTGACAGTCGTGCATGACGCACTCACTCCTGGGTTATCCTGCCTGACAGTCGTGCATGACGCACTCACTCCTGGGTTATCCTGCCTGACAGTCGTGCATGACGCACTCACTCCTTGGTTATCCTGCCTGACAGTCGTGCATGACGCACTCACTCCTGGGTTATCTTGCCTGACAGTCGTGCATGACGCACTCACTCCTGGGTTATCTTGCCTGACAGTCGTGCATGACGCACTCACTCCTGGGTTATCCTGCCTGACAGTCGTGCATGACGCACTCACTCCTTGGTTATCCTGCTTGACAGTCGTGCATGACGCACTCACTCCTTGGTTATCCTGCCTGACAGTCGTGCATGACGCACTCACTCCTTGGTTATCCTGCCTGACAGTCGTGCATGACGCACTCACTCCTTGGTTATCCTGCCTGACAGTCGTGCATGACGCACTCACTCCTGGGTTATCCTGCCTGACAGTCGTGCATGATGCACTCACTCCTTGGTTATCCTGCCTGACAGTCGTGCATAACGCACTCACTCCTTGGTTATCCTGCCTGACAGTCGTGCATGACGCACTCACTCCTGGGTTATCCTGCCTGACAGTCGTGCATGACGCCTTCACTCCTGGGTTATCCTGCCTGACAGTAGTGCATGACGCACTCACTCCTGGGTTATTTTGCCTGACAGTCGTGCATGACGCACTCACTCCTGGGTTATCCTGCCTGACAGTCGTGCATGACGCACTCACTCCTGGGTTATCCTGCCTGACAGTCGTGCATGAAGCACTCACTCCTGGGTTATCCTGCCTGACAGTCGTGCATGACGCACTCACTCCTGGGTTATCCTGCCTGACAGTCGTGCATGACGCACTCACTCCTGGGTTATCCTGCCTGACAGTCGTGCATGACGCACTCCCTCCTGGGTTATCCTGCCTGACAGTCGTGCATGACGCACTCACTCCTGGGTTATCCTGCCTGACAGTCGTGCATGACGCACTCACTCCTGGGTTATCCTGCCTGACAGTCGTGCATGACGCACTCACTCCTGGGTTATCCTGCCTGACAGTCGTGCATGACGCACTCACTCCTGGGTTATCCTGCCTGACAGTCGTGCATGACGCACTCACTCCTGGGTTATCTTTCCTGACAGTCGTGCATGACGCACTCACTCCTGGGTTATCTTGCCTGACAGTCGTGCATGACGCACTCACTCCTGGGTTATCCTGCCTGACAATCGTGCATGACGCACTCACTCCTGGGTTATCCTGCTTGACAGTCGTGCATGACGCTCTCACTCCTGGGTTATCCTGCCTGACAGTCGTGCATGACGCACTACTGGGTTATCCTGCCTGACAGTCGTGCATGACGCACTCACTCCTGGGTTATCCTGCCTGACAGTCGTGCATGACGCACTCACTCATGGGTTATCCTGCCTGACAATCGAGCATGACGCACTCCTGGGTTATCCTTCCTGACAGTAGTGCATGACGCACTCACTCCTGGGTTATCCTGCTTGACAGTCGTGCATGACGCACTCACTCCTGGGTTATCCTGCCTGACAGTCCTGCATGACGCTCTCACTCCTGGGTTATCCTGCCTGACAGTCGTGCATGACGCACTCCTGGGTTATCCTGCCTGACAGTCGTGCATGACGCACTCACTCCTGGGTTATCCTGCCTGACAGTCGTGCATGACGCACTCACTCCTGGGTTATCCTGCCTGACAGTCGTGCATGACGCACTCACTCATGGGTTATCCTGCCTGACAATCGAGCATGACGCACTCCTGGGTTATCCTTCCTGACAGTAGTGCATGACGCACTCACTCCTGTGTTATCATGCCTGACAGTCGTGCATGACGCACTCACTCCTTGGTTATCCTGCCTGACAGTCGTGCATGACGCACTCACTCCTGGGTTATCCTGCCTGACAGTCGTGCATGACGCACTCTCCTGGGTTATCCTGCCTGACAGTCGTGCATGACGCACTCACTCCTGGGTTATCCTGCCTGACAGTCGTGCATGACGCACTCTCCTGGGATATCCTGGCTGACAGTCGTGCATGACGCACTCACTCCTGGGTTATCCTGCCTGACAGTCGTGCATGACGCACTCACTCCTGGGTTATCCTGCCTGACAGTCGTGTATGACGCACTCACTCCTGGGTTATCCTGCCTGACAGTCGTGCATGACGCACTCACTCCTGGGTTATCCTGGCTGACAGTCGTGCATGACGCACTCACTCCTGGGTTATCCTGCCTGACAGTCGTGCATGACGCACTCTCCTGGGTTATCCTGCCTGACAGTCGTGCATGACGCACTCACTCCTGGGTTATCCTGCCTCACAGTCGTGCATGACGCACTCTCCTGGGTTATCCTGCCTGACAGTCGTGCATGACGCACTCTCCTGGGTTATCCTGCCTGACAGTCGTGCATGACGCATTCACTCCTGGGTTATCCTGCCTGACAGTCGTGCATGACGCACTCTCCTGGGTTATCCTGCCTGACAGTCGTGCATGACGCACTCACTCCTGGGTTATCCTGCCTGACAGTCGTGCATGACGCACTCTCCTGGGTTATCCTGCCTGACAGTCGTGCATGACGCACTCTCCTGGGTTATCCTGCCTGACAGTCGTGCATGACGCACTCTCCTGGGTTATCCTGCCTGACAGTCGTGCATGACGCACTCTCCTGGGTTATCCTGCCTGACAGTCGTGCATGACGCACTCTCTTGGGTTATCCTGCCTGACAGTCGTGCATGACGCACTCACTCCTGGGTTATCCTGCCTGACAGTCGTGCATGACGCACTCACTCCTGGGTTATCCTGCCTGACAGTCGTGCATGACGCACTCACTCCTGGGTTATCCTGCCTGACAGTCGTGCATGACGCACTCACTCCTGGGTTATCCTGCCTGACAGTCGTGCATGACGCACTCACTCCTGGGTTATCCTGCCTGACAGTCGTGCATGACGCACTCACTCCTGGGTTATCCTGCCTGACAGTCGTGCATGACGCACTCACTCCACTGCCTGACAGTCGTGCATGACGATCCTCCTGCAGTCGTGCATGACGCACTCTCCTGGGTTATCCTGCCTGACAGTCGTGCATGACGCACTCTCCTGGGTTATCCTGCCTGACAGTCGTGCATGACGCACTCACTCCTGGGTTATCCTGCCTGACAGTCGTGCATGACGGACTCTCCTGGGTTATCCTGCCTGACAGTCGTGCATGACGCACTCACTCCTGGGTTATCCTGCCTGACAATAGTGCATGACGCACTCACTCCTGGGTTATCCTGCCTGACAGTCGTGCATGACGCACTCCCTCCTGGGTTATCCTGCCTGACAGTCGTGCATGACGCACTCTCCTGGGTTATCCTGCCTGACAGTCGTGCATGACGCACTCTCCTGGGTTATCCTGCCTGACAGTTGTGCATGACACACTCACTCTTGGGTTATCCTGCCTGACAGTCGTGCATGACGCACTCTCCTGGGTTATCCTGCCTGACAATAGTGCATGACGCACTCACTCCTGGGTTATCCTGCCTGACAGTCGTGCATGACGCACTCACTCCTGGGTTATCCTGCCTGACAGTCGTGCATGACGCTCTCACTCCTGGGTTATCCTGCCTGACAGTCGTGTATGACGCACTCACTCCCGGGTTATCCTGCCTGACAGTCGTGCATGACGCACTCTCCTGGGTTGTCCTGCCTGACAGTCGTGCATGACGCACTCACTCTTGGGTTATCCTGCCTGACAGTCGTGCATGACGCACTCTCCTGGGTTATCCTGCCTGACAGTCGTGCATGACGCACTCACTCCTGGGTTATCCTGCCTGACAGTCGTGCATGACGCACTCACTCCTGGGTTATCCTGCCTGACAGTCGTTCATGACGCACTCACTCCTGGGTTATCCTGCCTGACAGTCGTGCACGACGCACTCACTCCTGGGTTATCCTGCCTGACAGTCGTGCATGACGCACTCACTCCTGGGTTATCCTGCCTGACAGTCGTGCATGACGCACTCACTCCTGGGTTATCCTGCCTGACAGTCGTGCATGACGCACTCACTCCTGGGTTATCCTGCCTGACAGTCGTGCATGACGCACTCACTCCTGGGTTATCCTGCCTGACAGTCGTGCATGACGCACTCTCCTGGGTTATCCTGCCTGACAGTCGTGCATGACGCACTCTCCTGGGTTATCCTGCCTGACAGTCGTGCATGACGCACTCTCCTGGGTTATCCTGCCTGACAGTCGTGCATGACGCACTCTCCTGGGTTATCCTGCCTGACAGTCGTGCATGACGCACTCACTCCTGGGTTATCCTGCCTGACAGTCGTGCATGACGCACTCTCCTGGGTTATCCTGCCTGACAGTCGTGCATGACGCACTCTCCTGGGTTATCCTGCCTGACAGTCGTGCATGACGCACTCACTCCTGGGTTATCCTGCCTGACAGTCGTGCATGACGCACTCACTCCTGGGTTATCCTGCCTGACAGTCGTGCATGACGCACTCACTCCTGGGTTATCCTGCCTGACAGTCGTGCATGACGCACTCACTCCTGGGTTATCCTGCCTGACAGTCGTGCATGACGCACTCACTCCTGGGTTATCCTGCCTGACAGTCGTGCATGACGCACTCACTCCTGGGTTATCCTGCCTGACAGTCGTGCATGACGCACTCACTCCTGGGTTATCCTGCCTGACAGTCGTGCATGACGCACTCACTCCTGGGTTATCCTGCCTGACAGTCGTGCATGACGCACTCACTCCTGGGTTATCCTGCCTGACAGTCGTGCATGACGCACTCACTCCTGGGTTATCCTGCCTGACAGTCGTGCATGACGCATCCTGCCTGACAGTCGTGCATGACGCACTCCTGGGTTATCCTGCCTGACAGTCGTGCATGACGCACTCACTCCTGGGTTATCCTGCCTGACAGTCGTGCATGACGCACTCACTCCTGGGTTATCCTGCCTGACAGTCGTGCATGACGCACTCACTCCTGGGTTATCCTGCCTGACAGTCGTGCATGACGCACTCACTCCTGGGTTATCCTGCCTGACAGTCGTGCATGACGCACTCACTCCTGGGTTATCCTGCCTGACAGTCGTGCATGACGCACTCACTCTCCTGGGTTATCCTGCCTGACAGTCGTGCATGACGCACTCACTCCTGGGTTATCCTGCCTGACAGTCGTGCATGCACTCCTGGGTTACTGCCTGACAGTCGTGCACTCCTGGGTTATCCTGCCTGACAGTCGTGCATGTCGCTCACTCCTGGGTTATCCTGCCTGACAGTCGTGCATGACGCACTCACTCCTGGGTTATCCTGCCTGACAGTCGTGCATGACGCACTCTCCTGGGTTATCCTGCCTGACAGTCGTGCATGACGCACTCTCCTGGGTTATCCTGCCTGACAGTCGTGCATGACGCACTCTCCTGGGTTATCCTGCCTGACAGTCGTGCATGACGCACTCACTCGGGTTAACCTGCCTGACAGTCGTGCATGACGCACTCACTCCAGGGTTATCCTGCCTGACAGTCAGTGCATGACGCACTCACTCCTGGGTTATCCTGCCTGACAGTCGTGCATGACGCACTCATGGGTTACGACAGTCGTGCATGACGCACTCCTGGGTTATCCTGCCTGACAGTCGTGTGCACTCACTCCTGACGCAGTCGTGCTGACGCACTCCTGGGTTATCCTGCCTGACAGTCGTGCATGACGCACTCTCTGGGTTATCCTGCCTGACAGTCGTGCATGACGCACTCACTCCCGGGTTATCCTGCCTGACAGTCGTGCATGACGCACTCTCCTGGGTTGTCCTGCCTGACAGTCGTGCATGACGCACTCACTCCTGGGTTTTCCTGCCTGACAGTCGTGCATGACGCACTCACTCCTGGGTTATCCTGCCTGACAGTCGTGCATGACGCACTCACTCCTGGGTTATCCTGCCTGACAGTCGTGCATGACGCACTCACTCCTGGGTTATCCTGCCTGACAGTCGTGCATGACGCACTCACTCCTGGGTTATCCTGCCTGACAGTCGTGCATGACGCACTCACTCCTGGGTTATCCTGCCTGACAGTCGTGCATGACGCACTCTCCTGGGTTATCCTGCCTGACAGTCGTGCATGACGCAGTCGTGCATCACTCCTGGGTTATCCTGCCTGACAGTCGTGCATGACGCACTCCTGGGTTATCCTCCTGGGTTATCCTGCCTGACAGTCGTGCATGACGCACTCACTCCTGGGTTATCCTGCCTGACAGTCGTGCATGACGCACTCCTGGGTTATCCTGCCTGACAGTCGTGCATGACGCACTCTCCTGGGTTATCCTGACAGTCGTGCATGACGCACTCTCCTGGGTTATCCTGCCTCCTGCCTGACTGGGTTATCCTGTGACAGTCGTGCATGACGCACTCTCCTGGGTTATCCTGCCTGACAGTCGTGCATGACGCACTCTCCTGGGTTATCCTGCCTGACAGTCGTGCATGACGCACTCTCTTGGGTTATCCTGCCTGACAGTCGTGCATGACGCACTCTCTTGGGTTATCCTGCCTGACAGTCGTGCATGACGCACTCACTCCTGGGTTATCCTGCCTGACAGTCGTGCATGACGCACTCACTCCTGGGTTATCCTGCCTGACAGTCGTGCATGACGCACTCACTCCTGGGTTATCCTGCCTGACAGTCGTGCATGACGCACTCACTCCTGGGTTATCCTGCCTGACAGTCGTGCATGACGCACTCACTCCTGGGTTATCCTGCCTGACAGTCGTGCATGACGCACTCACTCCTGGGTTATCCTGCCTGACAGTCGTGCATGACGCACTCACTCCTGGGTTATCCTGCCTGACAGTCGTGCATGACGCACTCACTCCTGGGTTATCCTGCCTGACAGTCGTGCATGACGCACTCACTCCTGGGTTATCCTGCCTGACAGTCGTGCATGACGCACTCACTCCTGGGTTATCCTGCCTGACAGTCGTGCATGACGCACTCTCCTGGGTTATCCTGCCTGACAGTCGTGCACTCACTCCTGGGTTATCCTGCCTGACAGTCGTGCATGACGCACTCACTCCTGGGTTATCCTGCCTGACAGTCGTGCATGACGCACTCTCCTGGGTTATCCTGCCTGACAGTCGTGCATGACGCACTCACTCCTGGGTTATCCTGCCTGACAGTCGTGCATGACGCACTCACTCCTGGGTTATCCTGCCTGACAGTCGTGCATGACGCACTCACTCCTGGGTTATCCTGCCTGACAGTCGTGCATGACGCACTCTCCTGGGTTATCCTGCCTGACAGGTGCATGACGCACTCTCCTGGGTTATCCTGACAGTCGTGCATGACGCACTCTCCTGGGTTATGCCTGTCGTGCATGACGCACATCCTGTCGTGCATGACGCACTCACTCCTGGGTTATCCTGCCTGACAGTCGTGCATGACGCACTCACTCCTGGGTTATCCTGCCTGACAGTCGTGCATGACGCACTCACTCCTGGGTTATCCTGCCTGACAGTCGTGCATGACGCACTCTCTTGGGTTATCCTGCCTGACAGTCGTGCATGACGCACTCTCTGGGGTTATCATGCCTGACAGTCGTGCATGACGCACTCACTCCTGGGTTATCCTGCCTGACAGTCGTGCATGACGCACTCACTCCTGGGTTATCCTGCCTGACAGTCGTGCATGACGCACTCACTCCTGGGTTATCCTGCCTGACAGTCGTGCATGACGCACTCACTCCTGGGTTATCCTGCCTGACAGTCGTGCATGACGCACTCACTCCTGGGTTATCCTGCCTGACAGTCGTGCATGACGCACTCACTCCTGGGTTATCCTGCCTGACAGTCGTGCATGACGCACTCTCCTGGGTTATCCTGCCTGACAGTCGTGCATGACGCACTCACTCCTGGGTTATCCTGCCTGACAGTCGTGCATGACGCACTCTCCTGGGTTATCCTGCCTGACAGTCGTGCATGACGCACTCTCCTGGGTTATCCTGCCTGACAGTCGTGCATGACGCACTCTCCTGGGTTATCCTGCCTGACAGTCGTGCATGACGCACTCTCCTGGGTTATCCTGCCTGACAGTCGTGCATGACGCACTCACTCCTGGGTTATCCTGCCTGACAGTCGTGCATGACGCACTCTCCTGGGTTATCCTGCCTGACAGTCGTGCATGACGCACTCACTCCTGGGTTATCCTGCCTGACAGTCGTGCATGACGCACTCACTCCTGGGTTATCCTGCCTGACAGTCGTGCATGACGCACGCAGTCTCCTGGGTTATCCTGCCTGACAGTCGTGCATGACGCACTCCTGGGTTATCCTGCCTGACAGTCGTGCATGACGCACTCTCCTGGGTTATCCTGCCTGACAGTCGTGCATGACGCACTCTCCTGGGTTATCCTGCCTGACAGTCGTGCATGACGCACTCACTCCTGGGTTATCCTGCCTGACAGTCGTGCATGACGCACTCACTCCTGGGTTATCCTGCCTGACAGTCGTGCATGACGCACTCACTCCTGGGTTATCCTGCCTGACGGTCGTGCATGACGCACTCACTCCTGGGTTATCCTGCCTGACAGTGCATGACGCACTCACTCCTGGGTTATCCTGCCTGACAGTCGTGCATGACGCACTCACTCCTGGGTTATCCTGCCTGACAGTCGTGCATGACGCACTCACTCCTGGGTTATCCTGCCTGACAGTCGTGCATGACGCACTCACTCCTGGGTTATCCTGCCTGACAGTCGTGCATGACGCACTCACTCCTGGGTTATCCTGCCTGACAGTCGTGCATGACGCACTCACTCCTGGGTTATCCTGCCTGACAGTCGTGCATGACGCACTCACTCCTGGGTTATCCTGCCTGACAGTCGTGCATGACGCACTCACTCCTGGGTTATCCTGCCTGACAGTCGTGCATGACGCACTCACTCCTGGGTTATCCTGCCTGACAGTCGTGCATGACGCACTCACTCCTGGGTTATCCTGCCTGACAGTCGTGCATGACGCACTCACTCCTGGGTTATCCTGCCTGACAGTCGTGCATGACGCACTCACTCCTGGGTTATCCTGCCTGACAGTCGTGCATGACGCACTCACTCCTGGGTTATCCTGCCTGACAGTCGTGCATGACGCACTCACTCCTGGGTTATCCTGCCTGACAGTCGTGCATGACGCACTCACTCCTGGGTTATCCTGCCTGACAGTCGTGCATGACGCACTCTCCTGGGTTATCCTGCCTGACAGTCGTGCATGACGCACTCTCCTGGGTTATCCTGCCTGACAGTCGTGCATGACTGACACTGACGCACTCTCCTGGGTTATCCTGCCTGACAGTCGTGCATGACGCACTCACTCCTGGGTTATCCTGCCTGACAGTCGTGCATGACGCACTCTCCTGGGTTATCCTGCCTGACAGTCGTGCATGACGCACTCTCCTGGGTTATCCTGCCTGACAGTCGTGCATGACGCACTCTCCTGGGTTATCCTGCCTGACAGTCGTGCATGACGCACTCACTCACTCTTGGGTTATCCTGCCTGACAGTCGTGCATGCCGCTCTCTCTCCTGGGTTATCCTGCCTGACAGTCGTGCATGACGCACTCACTCCTGGGTTATCCTGCCTGACAGTCGTGCATGACGCACTCACTCCTGGGTTATCCTGCCTGACAGTCGTGCATGACGCACTCACTCCTGGGTTATCCTGCCTGGCAGTCGTGCACTCCTGGGACGCACTCACTCCTGGGTTATCCTGCCTGACAGTCGTGCACGACGCACTCACTCCTGGGTTATCCTGCCTGACAGTCGTGCATGACGCACTCACTCCTGGGTTATCCTGCCTGACAGTCGTGCATGACGCACTCACTCCTGGGTTATCCTGCCTTACAGTCGTGCATGACGTACTCACTCCTGGGTGATCCTGCCTCGCAGTCGTGCATGACGCACTCTCCTGGGTTATCCTGCCTGACAGTCGTGCATGACGCACTCTCCTGGGTTATCCTGCCTGACAGTCGTGCATGACGCACTCTCCTGGGTTATCCTGCCTGACAGTCGTGCATGACGCACTCACTCCTGGGTTATCATGCCTGACAGTCGTGCATGACGGACTCTCCTGGGTTATCCTGCCTGACAGTCGTGCATGACGCACTCACTCCTGGGTTATCCTGCCTGACAGTCGTGCATTACGCACTCACTCCTGGGTTATCCTGCCTGACAGTCGTGCATGACGCACTCCCTCCTGGGTTATCCTGCCTGACAGTCGTGCATGACGCACTCTCCTGGGTTATCCTGCCTGACAGTCGTGCATGACGCACTCTCCTGGGTTGTCCTGCCTGACAGTTGTGCATGACACACTCACTCTTGGGTTATCCTGCCTGACAGTCGTGCATGACGCACTCTCCTGGGTTATCCTGCCTGACAATAGTGCATGACGCACTCACTCCTGGGTTATCCTGCCTGACAGTCGTGCATGACGCACTCACTCCTGGGTTATCCTGCCTGACAGTCGTGCATGACGCTCTCACTCCTGGGTTATCCTGCCTGACAGTCGTGTATGACGCACTCACTCCTGGGTTATCCTGCCTGACAGTCGTGCATGACGCACTCTCCTGGGTTATCCTGCCTGACAATAGTGCATGACGCACTCACTCCTGGGTTATCCTGCCTGACAGTCGTGCATGACGCACTCACTCCTGGGTTTTCCTGCCTGACAGTCGTGCATGACGCTCTCACTCCTGGGTTATCCTGCCTGACAGTCGTGTATGACGCACTCACTCCTGGGTTATCCTGCCTGACAGTCGTGCATGACGCACTCACTCCTGGGTTATCCTGGCTGACAGTCGTGCATGACGCACTCACTCCTGGGTTATCCTGCCTGACAGTCGTGCATGACGCACTCTCCTGGATTATCCTGCCTAACAGTCGTGCAAGACGCAGTCACTCCTGGGTTATCCTGCCTGACAGTCGTGCATGACGCACTCTCCTGGGTTATCCTGCCTGACAGTCGTGCATGACGCACTCTCCTGGGTTATCCTGCCTGACAGTCGTGCATGACGCACTCTCCTGGGTTATCCTGCCTGACAGTCGTGCATGACGCACTCTCCTGGGTTATCCTGCCTGACAGTCGTGCATGACGCACTCTCCTGGGTTATCCTGCCTGACAGTCGTGCATGACGCAGTCTCCTGGGTTATCCTGCCTGACAGTCGTGCATGACGCACTCTCCTGGGTTATCCTGCCCGACAGTCGTGCATGACGCACTCTCCTGGGTTATCCTGCCTGACAGTCGTGCATTACGCACTCTCCTGGGTTATCCTGCCTGACAGCCGTGCATGACGCACTCTCCTGGGTTATCCTGCCTGACAGTCGTGCATAACGCACTCTCCTGGGTTATCCTGCCTGACAGTCGTGCATGACGCACTCACTCCTGGGTTATCCTGCCTGACAGTCGTGCATGACGCACTCACTCCTGGGTTATCCTGCCTGACAGTCGTGCATTACGCACTCACTCCTGGGTTATCCTGCCTGACAGTCGTGCATGACGCACTCACTCCTGGGTTATCCTGCCTGACAGTCGTGCATGACGCACTCACTCCTGGGTTATCCTGCCTGACGGTCGTGCATGACGCACTCACTCCTGGGTTATCCTGCCTGACAGTCGTGCATGACGCACTCACTCCTGGGTTATCCTGCCTGACGGTCGTGCATGACGCACTCACTCCTGGGTTATCCTGCCTGACAGTCGTGCATGACGCACTCACTCCTGGGTTATCCTGCCTGACAGTCGTGCATGACGCACTCACTCCTGGGTTATCCTGCCTGACAGTCGTGCATGACGCACTCACTCCTGGGTTATCCTGCCTGACAGTCCTGCATGAAGCACTCACTCCTGGGTTATCCTGCCTGACAGTCCTGCATGACGCACTCACTCCTGGGTTATCCTGCCTGACAGTCGTGCATGACGCACTCACTCCTGGGTTATCCTGCCTGACAGTCGTGCATGACGCACTCTCCTGGGTTATCCTGCCTGACAGTCGTGCATGACGCACTCTCCTGGGTTATCCTGCCTGACAGTCATGCATGACGCACTCTCCTGGGTTATCCTGCCTGACAGTCGTGCATGACGCACTCTCCTGGGTTATCCTGCCTGACAGTCGTGCATGACACACTCACTCCTGGGTTATCCTGCCTGACAGTCGTGCATGACGCACTCTCCTGGGTTATCCTGCCTGACAGTCGTGCATGACGCATTCACTCCTGGGTTATCCTGCCTGACAGTCGTGCATGACGCACTCTCCTGGGTTATCCTGCCTGACAGTCGTGCATGACGCAATCTCCTGGGTTATCCTGCCTGACAGTCGTGCATGACGCACTCTCCTGGGTTATCCTGCCTGACAGTCGTGCATGACGCACTCTCCTGGGTTATCCTGCCTGACAGTCGTGCATGACGCACTCTCCTGGGTTATCCTGCCTGACAGTCGTGCATGACGCACTCACTCCTGGGTTATCCTGCCTGACAGTCGTGCATGACGCACTCACTCCTGGGTTATCCTGCCTGACAGTCGTGCATGACGCACTCACTCCTGGGTTATCCTGCCTGACAGTCCTGCATGAAGCACTCACTCCTGGGTTATCCTGCCTGACAGTCCTGCATGACGCACTCACTCGTGGGTTATCCTGCCTGACAGTCGTGCATGACGCACTCACTCCTGGGTTATCCTGCCTGACAGTCGTGCATGACGCACTCTCCTGGGTTATCCTGCCTGACAGTCGTGCATGACGTACTCACTCCTGGGTTATCCTGCCTGACAGTCGTGCATGACGCACTCTCCTGGGTTATCCTGCCTGACAGTCCTGCATGACGCACTCACTCCTGGGTTATCCTGCCTGACAGTCGTGCATGACGCACTCACTCCTGGGTTATCCTGCCTGACAGTCGTGCATGACGCACTCTCCTGGGTTATCCTGCCTGGCAGTCGTGCATGACGTACTCACTCCTGGGTTATCCTGCCTGACAGTCGTGCATGACGTACTCACTCCTGGGTTATCCTGCCTGACAGTCGTGCATGACGCACTCACTCCTGGGGTATCCTGCCTGACAGTCGTGCATGACGCACTCACTCCTGGGGTATCCTGCCTGACAGTCGTGCATGACGCACTCACTCCTGGGGTATCCTGCCTGACAGTCGTGCATGACGCACTCACTCCTGGGGTATCCTGCCTGACAGTCGTGCATGACGCACTCACTCCTGGGGTATCCTGCCTGACAGTCGTGCATGACGCACTCACTCCTGGGGTATCCTGCCTGACAGTCGTGCATGACGCACTCACTCCTGGGGTATCCTGCCTGACAGTCGTGCATGACGTACTCACTCCTGGGTTATCCTGCCTGACAGTCCTGCATGACTAACATTACCCAAGAAATTATATCAAAATGTTATATTAACACACATCACTGTATCAGCCTCTCCCACGTTGCCAGTCTCTCCCACGTTGCCAGTCTCTCCCACGTTGCCAGCCTCTCCCACGTTGCCAGCTTCTCCCACGTTGCCAGCCTCTCCCACTCAGCCAGCCTCTCCCACGTTGCCAGCCTCTCCCACTCAGCCAGCCTCTTCCACGTTGCCAGCCCCTCCCACTCAGCAGGCCTCTCCCACTCAGTCAACCTCTCCCACGCAGCCAACCTCTCCCACGCAGCCAGCCTTCCCCACGCAGCCAGCCTCTCCCACGCAGCCAGTCTCTCCCACGCAGCCAACCACTCCCACGCAGCCAACCTCTCCCACGCAGCCAGCCTCTAACACGCAGCCAGCCTCTCCCACGCAGACAGCCTCTCCCACGCAGCGAACCTCTCCCACGCTGCCAGCCTCTCCCACGCAGCCAGCCTCTCCCACGCAGCCAACCTCTCCCACGCAGCCAACCTCTCCCACGCAGCCAGCCTCTCCCACGCAGACAGCCTCTCCCACGCAGACAGCCTGTCCCACGCAGCCAGCCTCTCTCACTCAGTCAACCTTTCCCACGCAGCCAGCCTCTCCCAAACAGCCAGCCTCTCCCACGCAGACAGCCTCTCCCACGCAGCCAACCTCTCCCACGCAGCCAACCTCTCCCACGCAGACAGCCTCTCCCACGCAGCCAACCTCTCCTACGCAACCAACCTCTCCCACGCAGCCAGCTTCTCCCACGCAGCCAGCCTCTCCCACGCAGCCAGCCTCTCCCACGCAGCCAACCTCTCCCACGCAGCCAGCCTCTCCCACGCAGCCAACCTCTCCCACGCAGCCAATCTCTCCAACGCAGCCAGCCTCTCCCATGCAGCAAACCTCTCCCACGCAGCCAGCCTCTCCCACGCAGCCAACTTCTCCCACGCAGTCAACCTCTCCCATGCAGCCAGCCTCTCCCACTCAGACAGCCTCTCCCACGCAGCCAACCTCTCCCATGCAGCCAACCTCTCCCATGCAGCCAACCTCTCCCATGCAGTCAACCTCTCCCACGCAGTCAACCTCTCCCACGCAGCCAATCTCTCCAACGCAGCCAGCCTCTCCCATGCAGCAAACCTCTCCCACGCAGCCAGCCTCTCCCACGCAGCCAACTTCTCCCACGCAGTCAACCTCTCCCATGCAGCCAGCCTCTCCCACTCAGACAGCCTCTCCCACGCAGCCAACCTCTCCCATGCAGCCAACCTCTCCCATGCAGCCAACCTCTCCCATGCAGTCAACCTCTCCCACGCAGTCAACCTCTCCCACGCAGCCAACCTCTCCCACGTAGCCAACCTCTCCCACGCAGCCAGCCTCTCCCACGCAGCCAACCTCTCCCACGCAGCCAACCTCTCCCACGCAGCCTGTCATGTAGAGGGGTAATGGTTAGGGGAATATGGGGGTAAGAGGAGGGAGTCAGTAGGCAGGGGACAGGCAGGCGAAGTGGTAGGAGAGATGATTAGCGGAGGTAGGTAGGGGACAGGCAAGGCAGTAGGAGGGATGAGTGCGGAGGAAGGTAGGAGATGACAGGAGAGGTGAGCGGTAGGTAGGTAATGTGAGGTCACTGGTGACTACAACTTCACCTCTCATTACTCTACCCACCACTCCACACTACTCACCCTCTCACTACTTTAACTAAACATAAATAAATGGAGAAATGAGTAAATAACGGGGACAGTGAATATTACTATTCTACTCAAACACAGTTTATTATTAAGTCTTTGTACAATAATATATTTGGGAACAGAACATTATTGTGGTTTAGATAAATGGGATGGTACACATAAGCAGTGAGACAGGGAATACAATCAACTTGACCAAAATGAATATAACTTACAATATAGTTCAGAGGACAGTTCATCACAGGAACTAATACCAATACAGCACGAGTACTGCGCCAAGCCAGTACTCTGCCCAATGCCTCCAACAGTCTCCTCCAGAGACTTCAACAGCCTTCTCCCGAGCCCTGCACACCGGCCAGAGCTCCTCTCGACGTCTGTGTGCTCAGCGCTCTGCACCCAGGCCAGAGCTCCGCACGAATCTCCTTGCTCAGCTGTTCCTTGGGCTTATATCGTGGTCCAAGCACCCTCCACAACCACGTGTACGACCTGACGCCTAGGTCTGACGCCGTCAAGAACAAAAGACCTCAGACGTGGGCGTGGCTGACAGACGTTTGCCAAGGCAAGGTGTGACCATATAATTGGTTAAATTAGGTCTCCCTAGAGACCTCACAAGCCCAGCTGAACTACATCACATCCCCCTTTCTCCCCCAATTTAAAATGTCTGAGAACTAGGACAATTTGTCCTAAGTTATTAGACTATTTTAATCCTAACCCTTTAAATCTATTACAACACAAAGACAAAATTATACATAATACAAAATTATTCCACTACATATATTTCCCTCAGCCTTCTCAACTCCCACAAGGCAGCATAATCAGTACACCTGGCAGTTGACCAGCATAACAGTTGCTCTCTTGTGCAAAGCCTCCTTACCCATCATTTCTCCTTAAACCTAAATATCGGGCTCCAGTGCCTTCCCTACTTCTACTAGAAATGCACTAGCCAATGCTAGTCACCCTCGCACGTTAACCATTGGGCCAAACCTCTCTAGGCTTCTATGGCGTGGAAAACTGCTTCAACGGGTTGCATTCTTTCAAGTAACTGCAACTGGACCACTTCACGACCACCAAGGTCGCATTTTCGGCACACTTCACATGCACACTACAACATCTGAAAATCGAAACAGAGCAGGCATCGCAGCTAAGACCCTCCATTATCCTATGCCACTACTAGGATTCACTGGCCTCATAAAACAAGGCGGCCATAATCACTGGACCGTATTCATAAGAACATAAGAACGAAGGAACACTGCAGCAGGCCTACTGGCCCATGCGAGGCAGGTCCAAGTCTCCTACCGGCTTAAGCCAATGCACCCAACCTAGTCAGGTCAGGTCACCTTGACTTAAGGGAGAAACACGGCAACCGTCCTGGTAGCACAAGCTAATCAGGTCCAGCTCACACCCACCCACACCCACTCATGTATTTATCCAACCTATTTTTAAAGCTACACAACGTTCTGGCCTCTATAACTGTACTCGGGAGTTTGTTCCACTCATCCACAACTCTATTACCAAACCAGTACTTTCCTATATCCTTCCTGAATCTGAATTTTTCTAACTTAAAACCATTGCTGCGAGTCCTGTCTAGGCTAGATATTTTCAGCACACTATTTACATCCCCTTTATTTATTCCTGTCTTCCATTTATACACCTCAATCATATCCCCCCTAATTCTACGTCTTTCTAGAGAGTGAAGATTCAGGGCCCTTAGTCTATCCTCATAGGGAAGGTTTCTGATACATGGGATCAACTTTGTCATCCTCCTTTGTACATTTTCCAGAGCATTTATATCCATTCTGTAATACGGTGACCAAAACTGTGCAGCATAATCTAAATGAGACCTAACCAAGGATGTATAGAGTTGAAGAACAACCTGAGGACTCCTATTATTTATGCTTCTTGATATAAAGCCAAGGATTCTATTAGCTTTATTGCGAACACTTATGCACTGTTGTCTTGGTTTCAGATTACTGCTAACCAGAACTCCTAAATCTTTTTCGCAATCCGTAATATTAAGATCTACATTATTTAGTTTATATGTGGCAAGGTTATTGTCCTGTCCAACATTTAGAACTTAGCATTTGTCTATATTAAACTGCATCTGCCACCTCTCCGACCACTGCATCAGTCTACTCAAATTTTCCTGGAGTGCTCTAATGTCCTCGTCAGAATGAATTCGACGGCCTATTTTTGTGTCATCGGCAAACTTGCTGATGTCGCTCTTTATGCCCTCATCTATGTCGTTTATGTATATTGTGAACAGCAGGGGGCCCAACAATGACCCCTGTGGAACACCGCTCGTGACGCTTCCCCACTCTGATTTCTCCCCATTTATGCAAAGTCTCTGCTGCCTATTTGTCAACCATGCCTCTATACAGGAAAGAATTTCTCCTCCTATTCCATGTGCCTTAATTTTCCTCAATAGTCTCTGATGTGGGACCCTGTCAAAAGCCTTACTGAAGTCCATATACACAATATCATATTCATTACCATGATCTACCTCCTGAAATACCTTAGTGAAAAAAAGTTAACAAATTCGTAAGGCAGGAACGCCCCTTTGTAAAACCATGCTGAGATTCGTTGATTAATTTATGCTTTTCAAGGTGGCTACGAACTGCCTCGGCAATTATTGATTCCATAAATTTTCCCACTATGGAGGTTAGGCTTATTGGTCTATAGTTTGAAGCTAAGGACCTGTCACCTGTTTTGAAAATAGGTATCACATTTGCTATTTTCCACTTATCTGGCACCTTGCCAGTTTGTAGTGACATGTTGAAAAGATTAGCCAAAGGTTTGCTTAGCTCCTCTTTACATTCCTTTAGAACCCTTGCATACAGTTCAACAGGGCCTCTCTCATGGCTGGCAGGACATCCCCGCATACCGGTCGTACAGGTCGACCAGCAAGGCAAGATACACCTCCATACCACCCTTGATAGCAGGCTGGTCCCATCAGCTGGAGTCCATCTCCGCGGCTCACGTCCTTCCACATCTCCGAAGATGGCAACTCCTTCATAGTAGATTCTCCTGTCCTGGCACACCAGTCAGAATCCCTCACACACCACTGCAGCATCACCGCCATGACGCCATCTCCTCCTCTTGAGCTAGGCAGCATCGCAGCATCACAGCACGGCCACAGCATATCCATCATCACAGCACGGCACGGCCGTATCACAGCAGCACACAGTACGGCCACAGCATAGCCATCATCACAGCACGGCCGTATCACAGCAGCACACAGCACGGCTACAGCATCGCAGCACGGCCCCAGCATCTCAGTAAACCGCAGCATCATAAGCAGCCGACATCAGCAGCAGCAGGCTATGGTCAGATGCTCGAGGTGAGATGAGGTGGTGGGGTCACTTCAGGTGATTAACAGAGATGTGGTCACCCATCCCTGGCAACTGCAGGTAACTGGCGGTCCGTGGGTGATGGTCACAGAGACTGGGTGACGGAGACAGACACCCACTACAATGGATGACAGACCAGGGCAGCAGTACATCTACTGGGGCACATCAGCTGGGCAGGATAACAATCATAGGCAGCTCTTCAATGGGTGGCAGTTGTGGGTTAGTCTTCCAAGGCGGGCTACGTGACTTCTCATTCCTCTGTAAATATTCAATTTCGGCCAGTAATTGCTTCCCCCAAAAGTCTCACCCAAATACTGATATTCTCCACCATTTATCTTAAACAAACAACCAACTCCACCAAATATAATATTACACCCAAACAATTACTCAGACCCACCGTCTAAAAAAAAAAGGTCAGTTAAGGTCACTAGGATTATAATATCATAGAGATATTTACTTTAGCTTTACACACACAAGAAAAAAACTGGTAGCATTACATAAGTATAACCGAGCACTCAAAAAAGGCACATGGGACTGATTCCTACTATAAAAATAATAAGAATCACCACCGCTTAGACACCATGTCATGTAGGGGGTAATGGTTAGGGGAATATGGGGGTAAGAGGAGGGAGTCAGTAGGCAGGGGACAGGCAGGCGAAGTGGTAGGAGAGATGATTAGCGGAGGTAGGTAGGGGACAGGCAAGGCAGTAGGAGGGATGAGTGCGGAGGTAGGTAGGAGATGACAGGAGAGGTGAGCGGTAGGTAGGTAATGTTAGGTCACTGGTGACTACAACTTCACCTCTCATTACTCTACCCACCACTCCACACTACTCACCCTCTCACTACTTTAACTAAACATAAATAAATGGAGAAATGAGTAAATAACGGGGACAGTGAATATTACTATTCTACTCAAACACAGTTTATTATTAAGTCTTTGTACAATAATATATTTGGGAACAGAACATTATTGTGGTTTAGATAAATGGGATGTTACACATAAGCAGTGAGACAGGGAATACAATCAACTTGACCAAAATGAATATAACTTACAATATAGTTCAGAGGACAGTTCATCACAGGAACTAATACCAATACAGCACGAGTACTGCGCCAAGCCAGTACTCTGCCCAATGCCTCCAACAGTCTCCTCCAGAGACTTCAACAGCCTTCTTCCGAGCCCTGCACACCGGCCAGAGCTGCTCTCGACATCTGTGTGCTCAGCGCTCTGCACCCAGGCCAGAGCTCCACACGAATCTCCTTGCTCAGCTCCTCCTTGGGCTTTTATCGCGGTCCAAGCACCCTCCACAACCACGTGTACGACCTGACGCCTAGGTCTGACGCCGTCAAGAACAAAAGATCTCAGACGTGGGTGTGGCTGACAAACGTTTGCCAAGGCAAGGAGTGACCATGTAATTGGTTAAATTAGGTCTCCCTAGAGACCTCACAAGCCCAGCTGAACTACATCACAAGCCAGCCTCTATAAGAATCCATTTTGATAAAACAAAACAAAAAAAAGGGGGAAAAATTACCATCTACAAATCCAAAATCCGAAACAAAACTTACTTCTAGTTTCAATACATCACTGCTGGAGAGTTTGAAGTCGACCACAAGACTCATACTCTAGTTTTGCACGCTACTAATTTGTTTAATACAATTGGCAATTCTTAAATTTGCATAACTCAAAGTGGAAGTCGAAACTTGTTTTATTAAATGTAGTCATCAGCAGAGTTTTCCAGCAGTAACTGTTGTCAATCAGTAGAGTCTTCCAGCAGTAACTGTTGTCAATCAGTAGAGTTTTCCAGAAGTAACTGTTGTCAGTCAGTAGAGTTTTCCAGCAGTAACTGTTGTCAATCAGTAGAGTCTTCCAGCAGTAACTGTTGTCAATCAGTGGAGTTTTCAAGCAGTAACTGTTGTCAGTCAGTAGTTTTCCAGCAGTAACTGTTGTCAGTCAGTAGAGTTTTCCAGCAGTAACTGTTGTCAGTCAGTAGAGTTTTCCAGCAGTAACTGTTGTCAGTCAGTAGAGTTTTCCAGCAGTAACTGTTTTCAGTCAGTAGAGTTTTCCAGCAGTAGCTGGTGGCAGTTAGTAGAGTTTTCCAGAAGTAACTGTTCTCAGTCAGAAGAGTTTCCCGGCAGTAGCTGTTGTCAGTCAGTAGAGTTTTCCAGCAGTAACTGTTGTCAGTCAGTAGAGTTTTCCAGCAGTAACTGCTCTCAGTCAGAAGAGTTTACCAGCAGTAACTGTTGTCAGTCAGTAGAGTTTTCCAGCAGTAACTGTGGTCAGTCAGTAGAGTTTTTTAGCAGTAACTGTTGTAAGTCAGTTGAGATTTTCAGCAGTAACTGTTGTCACTCAGTAGAGTTTTCCAGGAGTAACTGTTGTCAGTCAGTAGAGTTTTCCAACAGTAACTGTTGTCAGTTAGTAGAGTTTTCCAGCACTAACTGTTGTCAGTCAGTAGAGTTTTCCAGCAGTAACTGACGTCAGTCAGTAGAGTTTTACAGCAATAACTGTTGTCAGTCAGTAGAGTTTCCCGGCAGTAACTGTTGTCAGTCAGTAGAGTTCTCCAGCAGTAATTGTTCTCAGTCAGTAGAGTTTTCCAGGAGTAACTGTTGTCACTCAGTAGAGTTTTCTGGCAGTAACTGTATCAATCAGTAGAGTTTTCCAGAAGTAACTGTTGTCAATCAGTTGAGTCTTCCATCAGTAACTGTTGTCAATCAGTAGACTTTTGCAGCAGTAACTGTTGTCAGTCAGTAGAGTTTTCCTGCAGTAACTGTTGTCAGCCAGTAGAGTCTTTCAGCAGTAACTGTTGTCAATCAGTAGAGTTTTCAAAAAGTATCTGTTGTCAGTCAGTAGAGTTTTCCAGCAGTAACTGTTGTCAGTCAGTAGAGTTTTCCAGCAGGAACTGTTGTCAGCCAGTAGAGTCTTTCAGCAGTAACTGTTGTCAATCAGTAGAGTTTTCAAAAAGTATCTGTTGTCAGTCAGTAGAGTTTTCCAGCAGTAACTGTTGTCAGTCAGTAGAGTTTTCCAGCAGGAACTGTTGTCAGTCAGTAGAGTTTTCCAGCAGTAACTGTTGTCAGTCAGTAGATTTTTTCAGCAGCAACTGTTATCAGTCAGCAGAGTTTTCCAACAGTAACTGTTCTCAGTCAGTTGAGCTTTAAAGCAGTAACTGTTGTCAGTCAGTAGAGTTTTCCAGCAGTAACTGTTGTCAATAAGTAGAGTTTTCCTGCAGTAACTGTTGTCAGTCAGTAGAGTCTTCCAGCAGTAACTGTTGTCAGTCAGAAGAGTTTTGCAGCAGTAACTGTTGTCAGTCAGTAGAGTTTTCCAGCAGTTCCTGTTGTCAGTCAGTGAGTTTTCCAACAGTAACAATCGTCAGTCAGTAGACTCTTCCAGCAGTAACTGTTGTCAGTCAGTAGAGTTTTCCAACAATAACTGTTGTCAGTCAGTAGAGTTTTTTAACAGTAACTTTTGTCAGTTAGAATAGTTTTCCAGCAATAACTGTTGTAAGTAAGTAGAGTTTTCCAGCAGTAACTGTTGTCAGTCAGTTGAGTTTTCCTACAATAACTGTTGAGAGTCAGTAGAGTTTTCCAGCAGTATCTGTTGTCAGTCAGTAGAGTTTTCCTGCAGTAACTGTTGTCAGTCAGTAGGGTTTTTCAGCAGTAACTGGTGTCAATCGGTAGAGTCTTCCAGCAGCAACTTTTGTCAGTCAGTGGAGTTTTCCAGCAGAAACTGTTGTCAGTCAGAATTGTTTTCCGGAAGTAACTGTTGTCAGTCAGTAGAGTCATCCAGCAGTAACTGTTGTCACTCAGTAGAGTTTTCCAGCAGAAACTGTTGTCAGTCAGTAGAGTTTTCCAGCAGTAACTGTTGTCAGTCAGTAGATTTTTCCAGCAGCAACTGTTATCAGTCAGCAGAGTTTTCCAGCAGTAACTGTTGTAAGTCAGTTGAGTTTTAAAGCAGTAACTGTTGTCAGTCAGCAGAGTTTTCCAGCAGTAACTGTTGTCAGTCAGTAGAGTTTTGCAGCAGTAACTGTTGTCAGTCAGTAGAGTTTTCCAGCAGTTACTGTTGTCAGTCAGTGAGTTTTCCAGCAGTAACTGTCGTCAGTCAGTAGACTCTTCCAGCAGTAACTGTTGTCAGTCAGTAGAGTTTTCCAACAATAACTGTTGTTAGTCAGTAGAGTTTTTTAACAGTAACTGTTGTCAGTTAGAATAGTTTTCCAGAAATAACTGTTGTAAGTCAGTAGAGTTTTCCAGCAGTAACTGTTGTCAGTCAGTTGAGTTTTCCTACAATAACTGTTGAGAGTCAGTAGAGTTTTCCAGCAGCAACTGTTGTCAGTCAGTAGAGTTTTCCAGCAGAAACTGTTGTCAGTCAGTACAGCTCTCCAGCAGTAACTGTTGTCAGTCAGTAGAGTCTTCCAGCAGCAACTGTTGTCAATCAGAAGAGATTTCAAAAAGTATCTTTTGTCAGTCAGTAGAGTTTTCCAGCAGTAACTGTTGTCAGTCGGTAGAGTTTTCCAGCAGGAGCTGTTGTAAGTCAGTAGAGTCTTCCTGCAGTAACTGTTGTCAGTCAAAAGAGTTTTCCGGCAGTAACTGTTGTTAGTCAGTAGAGCCTTACAGCAGTAACTGTTGTCAGTCAGTAGAGTTTTCCAGCAGAAACTGTTGTCAGTCGGTAGAGTTTTCCAGCAGTAACTGTTGTCAGTCAGTAGATTTTTCCGGCAGCAACTGTTATCAGTCAGCAGAATTTTCCAGCAGTAACTCTTGTCAGTCAGTTGAGTTTTAAAGCAGTAACTGTTGTCAGTCAGTAGAGTTCTCCAGCAGTAACTGTTGTCAGTCAGTAGAGTTTTCCTGCAGTAACTGTTGTAAGTCAGTAGAGTTTTCCAGCAGTAACTGTTGTCAGTCAGTAGAGTTTTCCTGCAGTAACTGTTGTCAGTCAGTAGAGTTTTTCAGCAGTAACTGGTGTCAGTCAGTAGAGTCTTCCAGCAGCAACTTTTGTCAGTCAGTGGAGTTTTCCAGCAGAAACTGTTGTCAGTCAGCAGAGTTTTCAGCAATAACTGTTGTCAGTCAGTAGAGTCTTCCTGCAGTAACTGTTGTCAGTCAGAAGAGTTTTCCGGCAGTAACTGTTGTCAGTCAGTAGAGTCTTCCAGCAGTAACTTTTGTCAGTCAGTAGAGTTTTCAAGCAGTAACTGTTGTCAGTCAGGAGATTTTTCAGTAGTAACTATTGTCAGTCAGTTGAGTTTTCCAGCAGTAACTGTTGTCAGTCAGTAGAGTTTTCCTGCAGTAACTGTTGTCAGTCAGTAGGGTTTTTCAGCAGTAACTGGTGTCAATCGGTAGAGTCTTCCAGCAGCAACTTTTGTCAGTCAGTGGAGTTTTCCAGCAGAAACTGTTGTCAGTCAGAAGAGTTTTCCAGCAGTAACTGTTGTCAGTCAGTAGAGTTTTCCAGCAGTAACTGTTGTCAGTCAGTAGAGTCATCCAGCAGTAACTGTTGTCAGTCAGTAGAGTTTTCCAGCAGAAACTGTTGTCAGTCAGAAGAGTTTTCCAGCAGTAACTGTTGTCAGTCAGTAGATTTTTCCGGCAGCAACTGTCATCAGTCAGCAGAGTTTTCCAGCAGTAACTGTTGTAAGTCAGTTGAGTTTTAAAGCAGTAACTCTTGTCGGTCAGCAGAGTTTTCCAGCAGTAACTGTTGTCAGTCAGTAGAGTTTTCCTGCAGTAACTGTTGTCAGTCAGTAGAGTCTTCCAGCAGTAACTGCTGTCAATCAGAAGAGTTTTGCAGCAGTAACTGTTCTCAGTCAGTAGAGTTTTCCAGCAGTTACTGTTGTCAGTCAGTGAGTTTTCCAGCAGTAACTGTCGTCAGTCAGTAGAATCTTCCAGCAGTAACTGTTGTCAGTCAGTAGAGTTTTCCAACAATAACTGTTGTTAGTCAGTAGAGTTTTTTAACAGTAACTGTTGTCGGTTAGAATAGTTTTCCAGCAATAACTGTTGTCAGTCAGTAGAGTTTTCCTGCACTAACTGTTGTCAGTCAGTAGAGTTTTCCGGCAGTAACTGTTGTCAGTCAGTAGAGTCTTCCAGCAGTAACTGTTGTCAGTCAGTAGAGTTTTCCAGCAGAAACTGCTGTCAGTCAGTAGAGCTTTCCAGCAGTAACTGTTGTCAGTCAGTAGAGTCTTCGAGCAGCAACTGTTGTCAATCAGAAGAGTTTTCAAAAAGTATCTGTTGTCAGTCAGTAGTGTTTTCCAGCAGTAACTGTTGTCAGTCGGTAGAGTTTTCCAGCAGGAGCTGTTGTCAGTCAGTAGAGTCTTCCTGCATTAACTGTTGTCAGTCAAAAGAGTTTTCCGGCAGTAACTGTTGTTAGTCAGTAGAGCCTTACAGCAGTAACTGTTGTCAGTCAGTTGAGTTTTAAAGCAGTAACTGTTGTCAGTCAGTACAGTTCTCCAGCAGTAACTGTTGTCAGTCAGTAGAGTTTTCCTGCAGTAACTGTTGAAAGTCAGTAGAGTTTTCCAGCAGTAATTGTTGTCAGTCAGTTGAGTTTTCCTACAATAACTGTTGAGAGTCAGTAGAGTTTTCCAGCAGTAACTGTTGTCAGTCAGTAGAGTTTTCCTGCAGTAACTGTTGTCAGTCAGTAGAGTTTTTCAGCAATAACTGGTGTCACTCAGTAGAGTCTTCCAGCAGCAACTTTTGTCAGTCAGTTGAGTTTTCCAGCAGAAACTGTTGTCAGTCAGCAGAGTTTTCAGCAATAACTGTTGTCACTCAGTAGAGTCTTCCTGCAGTAACTGTTGTCAGTCAGAAGAGTTTTCCGGCAGTAACTGTTGTCAGTCAGTAGAGTCTTCCAGCAGTAACTTTTGTCAGTCAGTAGAATTTTCAAGCAGTAACTGTTGTCAGTCAGTAGATTTTTCAGTAGTAACTGTTGTCAGTCAGTTGAGTTTTCCAGCAGTAACTGTTGTCAGTCAGTAGAGATTTCCAGCAGTAACTGTTGCCAGTCAGTAGAGTTTTCAGGCAGTAACTATTGTCAGTCAGTAGAGTCTTCCAGCAGTAACCGTTGTCAGTCAGAAGAGTTTTCCAGCAGTAACTGTTGCTAGTCAGTAGTTTTCCAGCAGTAACTGTTGTCAGTCAGTAGAGTTTTCCAGCAGTTACCGTTGTCAGCCTGTAGGGTTTTCCAGCAGTCGCTGTCGACCAGTCAGTAGAGTCTTCCTGCAGTAACTGTTGTCACTAAGTAGAGTCTTAAAGCAGTAACTGTTGTCAGTCAGTAGAGTTTTCCAGCAGTTACTGTTGTCAATCAGTGAGTTTTCCAGCAGTAACTGTCGTCAGTCAGTAGACTCTTCCAGCAGTAACTGTTCTCAGTCAGTAGAGTTTTCCAACAATAACTGTTGAGAGTCAGTAGAGTTTTCCAGCAGTAACTGTTGTCAGTCAGTAGAGTTTTCCTGCAGTAACTGTTGTCAGTCAGTAGAGTTTTTCAGCAGTAACTGGTGTCAGTCAGTAGAGTCTTCCAGCAGCAACTTTTGTCAGTCAGTGAAGTTTTCCAGTAGAAACTGTTGTCAGTCAGCAGAGTTTTCCAGCAGTAACTGTTGTCAGTCAGTAGAGTTTTCCAGCGGTAACTGTTGTCAGTCAGTAGAGTCTTCCTGCAGTAACTGTTGTCACACGAAAATCACTCACTACGAAAGCAAAAGACTTGGCAGACGGTGCAACATCCCCCCAATGAAAAGCAGGGGTGTCACTAGCACGTTAAGAGACCATACAATAAGTGTCAGGGGCCCAAGACTGTTCAACTGCCTCCCAGCACATATAAGGGGGATTACCAACAGACCCATGGCAGTCTTCAAGCTGGCACTGGACAAGCACCTAAAGTCAGTTCCGGATCAGCCGGGCTGTGGCTCGTACGTTGGTTTGCGTGCAGCCAGCAGCAACAGCCTGGTTGATCAGGCTCTGATCCACCAGGAGGCCTGGTCACAGACTGGGCCGCGGGGGCGTTGACCCCCGGAACTCTATCCAGGTAAACTCCAGGTAAACTCCAGTCAGAAGAGTTTTCAGGCAGTAACTGTTGTCAGTCAGTAGAGTCTTCCAGCAGTAACTTTTGTCAGTCAGTAGAGTTTTCAAGCAGTAACTGTTGTCAGTCAGGAGATTTTTCAGCAGTAACTGTTGTCAGTCAGTTGAGTTTTCCAGCAGTATCTGTTGTCAGTCAGTAGAGTCTTCAAGCAGTAACTGTTGCCAGTCAGTAAAGTTTTCCTGCAGTAACTACTGTCGTCAGGTCAGTAGAGGCTTCTAACAGTAACTGTTGTCAGTCAGTAGAGTCTTCCTTCATTAATTGTCGTCAGTCAGTAGAGTCTTCCTTCAGTACCTCTTTTCAGTCAGTGGAGTCTTATAGCAGTAACTGTCGTCAGTCAGTAGAGTCTTCCAGCAGTAAATATCGTCAGTCAGTAGAGTCATCCAGCAGTAACTGTTCTCAGTCAGTAGAGTCTTCAAGCAGTAACTGTTGTCAGTCAGTAGAGTTTTTCAGCAGTAACTGCTGTCAGTCAGTTGAGTTTTCCAGCAGTAACTGTTGTCAGTCAGTAGAGTTTTTCAGCAGTAACTGTTGTCAGTCAGTAGAGTTTTCCGGCAGTAACTGTTGTCAGTCAGTAGAATCTTCCGGCAGTAACAGTTGTCAGTCAGAAGAGTTTTACAGCAGTAACTGTTGTAAGTGAGTAGAGTTTTCCAGCAGTAAATGTTGTTAGTCAGTAGAGTTTTCCAGCAGTTACTGTTGTCAGTCTGTAGGGTTTTCCAGCAGTCACTGTCGTCCAGTCAGTAGAGTCTTCCAGCAGTAACTGTTGTCAGTAAGTAGAGTCTTACTGCAGTAACTGTTGTCAGACAGTAGAGTCTTCCTGCAGTAATTGTCGTTAATCAGTAGAGTCTTCCAGCAGTAACTGCTGTCAGTCAGAAGAGTCTTCCAGCAGTAACTGTCCTCAGTCAGTAGAGTCTTCGAGCAGTAAATATCGTCAGTCAGAAGAGTCATCCAGCAGTAACTGTTCTCAGTCAGTAGAGTCTTTCAGCAGTAACTGTTGTCAGTCAGTAGAGTCTTCCTGCAGTACCTGTGGTCAGTCAGTAGAGTTTTCCAGCAGTAACTGTTATCAGTCAGTAGAGTCTTCCAGCAGTAACTTCTGTTAGTCAGTTTAGTCTTCCTGTAGTAACTGTTGTCAGTCAGTAGAGTCTTCCAGCAGTAACTGTTGTCAGTCAGTGGAGTTTTCCAGCAGTAACTGTTGTCAGTCAGAAGATTTTTCAGCAGTATCTGTGGTCAGTCAGTTGAGTTTTCCAGCAGTAACTGTTGTCAGTCAGTAGAGTTTTCCAGCAGTAACTGTTGCCAGTCAGTAGAGTTTTCCGGCAGTAACTGTTGTCAGTCAGTAGAGTGTTCTAGCAGTAACAGTGGTCAGTCAGAAGAGTTTTCCAGCAGTAATTGCGTTCAGTCAGTAGAGTTTTCCAGCAGTAACTGTTGTCAGTCAGTAGAGTTTTCCAGCAGTTACTGTTGTCAGTCTGTAGGGTTTTCCAGCAGTCACTGTCGTCCAGTCAGTAGAGTCTTCCATCAGTAACTGTTGTCAGTAAGTAGATTCTTACTGCAGTAACTGTTGTCAAACAGTAGAGTCTTCCAGCATTAAATGTGGTTAATCAGTAGAGTCTTCCAGCAGTAACTGTTTTCAGTCAATAGAGTCTTCCATCAGTAACTGTTGTCAGTCAGAAGAGTCTTCCTGCAGTAACTGTTTTCAGTAAGTAGAGTTTCCCTGCAGTAACTGTCGTCAGTCAGTAGAGTCTTCTAGCAGTAACTGTTGTCAGTCAGTAGAGTCTTCCTGCAGTAACTGTCGACAGTCAGTAGAGTCTTCCTTCAGTAACTGTCTTCAGTCATTAGAGTCTTCCAGCAGTAACTGTCGTCAGTAAGTAGAGTCTTCCAGCAGTGAATATCGTCAGTCAGTAGAGTCATCCAGCAGTAACTGTTCTCAGTCAGTAGATTCTTCCAGCAGTAACTGTTGTCAGTCAGTAGAGTCTTCCAACCGTAACTGTTGTCAGTCAGTAGAGTTTTCCAGCAGTAACCGTTGTCCGTCAGTAGAGTTTTCCAGCCGTAACTTTTGTCAGTCAGAATAGTCTTAATGTAGTAACTATTGTCAGTCAGTTGAGTCTTCTTGCAGTAACTGTTGTCAGTCAGTACAGTCGTCAAGCAGCAACTGTTGTCAGTCAATAGAGTCTTCGAGCAGTAACTGTTGTCAGTCAGAAGAGTCTTCCTGCAGTAACTGTAGGCAATCAGTAGTGTCTTCGGGCAGTAACTGTTGTCAGTCAGTAGATTCTTCCAGCAGTAACTACCATCAGCCAGTAGAGTCTTCCAGCAGTAACTTTTGTCAGTCAGTATAGTCTTCCAGCAGTAACTACCATCAGCCAGTAGAGTCTTCCAGCAGTAACTTTTGTCAGTCAGTAGAGTCTTCCAGCAGTAACTGTAGTCAGTCAGTAGAGGTTTCCAGGAGTAACTGTTCTCAGCCAGTAGTCTTCCTGTAGTAACTGTCGGCAGTCTTTAGAGTCTTCCTGTAGTAACTGTTGTCAATCCGTATAGTCATCCTGTAGTAACTGTTGTCATTCAGTAGAGTTTTCCTGTTGTAACTGTCGTCAGTCATTAGAGTCTTCCAGCAGTAACTTTTGTTAGTCAGTAGAATCTTCCAGCAGTAACTCTTGTCAGTGAGTAGAGTCTTCCTGTAATAACTGTTGCCAGTCAGTAGAGTCTTCCTGTAGTAACTGTTGACAATCAGTAGAGTTTTCAAACAGTAATTGTTGTCAGTCAGTAGAGTTTTCCAGCAGTAACTGTTGTCAGTCAGTAGAGTTTTCCAGCAGTAACTGTTGTCAGTCAGTAGAGTCTTCCTGCAGTAGCTGTTGTCAGTCAATAGAGTTTTCCGGCAGTAACTGTTGTCAGTCAGTAGAGTCTTCCAGCAGTAACTGTTGTCAGTCAGTAGAGTTTTCCAGCAATAACTGTTGTCAGTCAGTAGAGTTTTCCTGCAGTAACTGTTGTCAGTCAGTAGAGTCTTCCAGCAGTAACTGTTGTCAGTCAGAAGAGTTTTGCAGCAGTAACTGTTGTCAGTCAGAAGAGTTTTCCAGCAGTAACTGTTGTCAGTCAGTAGAGTCTTCCAGCAGTAACTGTTGTCAGTCAGTAGAGTCTTCCTGCAGTAACTGTCGTCAGTCAGTAGACTCTTCCAGCAGTAACTGTTGTTAGTCAGCAGAGTCTTCCTTCGGTAACTGTCGTCAGTCAGTAGAGTCTTCCTGCAGTAACTCTTTACAGTCAGTTGAGTCCTCCAGCAGTAACTGTCGTCAGTCAGCAGAGTCTTCCAGCAGTAACTGTCGTCAGTCAGTACCTGGAGTTTACCTGGAGAGAGTTTCGGGGGTCAACGCCCCCGCGGCCCGGTCTGTGACCAGGCCTCCTGGTGGATCAGCGCCTGATCAACCAGGCTGTTGCTGCTGGCTGCTCGCAAACCAACGTACGAGCCACAGCCCGGCTGATCAGGAACTGACTTTAGGTGCTTGTCCAGTGCCAGCTTGAAGACTGCCAGGGGTCTGTTGGTAATCCCCCTTATGTGTGCTGGGAGGCAGTTGAACAGTCTCGGGCCCCTGACACTTATTGTATGGTCTCTTAACGTGCTAGTGACACCCCTGCTTTTCATTGAGGGGATGGTGCATCGTCTGCCAAGTCTTTTGCTTTCGTAGTGAGTGATTTTCGTGTGCAAGTTCGGTACTAGTCCCTCTAGGATTTTCCAGGTGTATATAATCATGTATCTCTCCCTCCTGCGTTCCAGGGAATACAGGTTTAGAAACCTCAAGCGCTCCCAGTAATTGAGGTGTTTTATCTCCGTTATGCGCGCCGTGAAAGTTCTCTGTACATTTTCTAGGTCGGCAATTTCACCTGCCTTGAAAGGTGCTGTTAGTGTGCAGCAATATTCCAGCCTAGATAGAACAAGTGACCTGAAGAGTGTCATCATGGGCTTGGCCTCCCTAGTTTTGAAGGTTCTCATTATCCATCCTGTCATTTTTCTAGCAGATGCGATTGATACAATGTTATGGTCCTTGAAGGTGAGATCCTCCGACATAATCACTCCCAGGTCTTTGACGTTGGTGTTTCGCTCTATTTTGTGGAGAGAATTTGTTTTGTACTCTGATGAAGATTTAATTTCCTCATGTATAGCCTTCCTGTCGTAACTCTTGTCAGTCAGTTGAGTCTTCTTGCAGAAACTGTTGTCAGTCAGTACAGTCGTCAAGCAGTAACTGTTGTCAGTCAATAGAGACTTCCAGCAGTAACTGTTGTCAGTCAGAAGAGTCTTCCTGCAGTAATTGTTGCCAATCACTAAAGTCTTCCAGCAGTAACTGTTGTCAGTCAGTAGAGTTTTCCAGCAGTAACCGTTGTCCGTCAGTAGAGTTTTCCAGCCGTAACTTTTGTCAGTCAGAATAGTCTTAATGTAGAAACTGTTGTCAGTCAGTTGAGTCTTCTTGCAGTAACTGTTGTCAGTCAGTACAGTTGTCAAGCAGCAACTGTTGTCAGTCAATAGAGTCTTCGAGCAGTAACTGTTGGCAGTCAGAAGAGTCTTCCTGCAGTAACTGTAGTCAATCAGTAGTGTCTTCGGGCAGTAACTGTTGTCAGTCAGTAGATTCTTCCAGCAGTAACTGTTTTCAGTCTTTAGAGTCTTCCAGCAGTAACTGTTGTCAGTCTGTAGAGTCTTCCAGCAGTAACTGTTGTCAATCAGTAGAGTCTTCCAGCAGTAACTACCATCAGCCAGTAGAGTCTTCCAGCAGTAACTTTTGTCAGTCAGTAGAGTCTTCCAGCAGTAACTGTAGTCAGTCAGTAGAGGTTTCCAGGAGTAACTGTTGTCAGCCAGTAGAGTCTTCCTGTAGTAACTGTTGGCAGTCTGTAGAGTCTTCCTGTAGTAACTTTTGTCAGTCCGTATAGTCATCCTGTAGTAACTGTTGTCATTCAGTAGAGTTTTCCTGTTGTAACTGTCGTCAGTCATTAGAGTCTTCCAGCAGTAACTTTTGTCAGTCAGTAGAATCTTCCAGCAGTAACTCTTGTCAGTGAGTAGAGTCTTCCTGTAGTAACAGTTGTCAGTCAGACGAGTCTTCCTGTAGTAACTGGTGACAATCAGTAGAGTTTTCAAACAGTAACTGTTGTCAGTCAGTAGACTTTTCCAGCAGTAACTGTTGTCAGGCAGTAGAGTTTTCCAGCAGTAACTGTTGTCAGTCAGAAGAGTCTTCCTGCAGTAACTGTTGTCAGTCAATAGAGTTTTCCGGCAGTAACTGTTGTCAGTCAGTAGAGTCTTCCAGCAGTAACTGTTGTCAGTCAGTAGAGTTTTCCAGCAATAACTGTTGTCAGTCAGTAGAGTTTTCCTGCAGTAACTATTGTCAGTCAGTAGAGTCTTCCAGCAGTAACTGTTGTCAATCAGAAGAGTTTTGCAGCAGTAACTGTTGTCAGTCAGAAGAGTTTTCCAGCAGTAACTGTTGTCAGTCAGTAGAGTCTTCCTGCAGTAACTGTCGTCAGTCAGTAGACTCTTCCAGCAGTAACTGTTGTTAGTCAGCAGAGTCTTCCTTCGGTAACTGTCGTCAGTCAGTAGAGTCTTCCTGCAGTAACTCTTTTCAGTCAGTTGAGTCCTCCAGCAGTAACTGTCGTCAGTCAGCAGAGTCTTCCAGCAGTAACTGTCGTCAGTCAGTATAGCCTTCCTGTCGTAACTATTGTCAGTCAGTTGAGTCTTCTTGCAGAAACTGTTGTCAGTCAGTACAGTCGTCAAGCAGTAACTGTTGTCAGTCAATAGAGTCTTCCAGCAGTAACTGTTGTCAGGCAGAAGAGTCTTCCTGCAGTAATTGTTGCCAATCAGTAAAGTCTTCCAGCAGTAACTGTTGTCAGTCAGTAGAGTTTTCCAGCAGTAACCGTTGTCCGTCAGTAGAGTTTTCCAGCCGTAACTTTTGTCAGTCAGAATAGTCTTAATGTAGTAACTGTTAGTCAATCAGTAGTGTCTTCGGGCAGTAACTGTTGTCAGACAGTAGATTCATCCAGCAGTAACTGTTTTCAGTCTTTAGAGTCTTCCAGCAGTAACTGTCGTCAGTCTGTAGAGTCTTCTAGCAGTAACTGTTGTCAATCAGTAGAGTCTTCCAGCAGTAACTACCATCAGCCAGTAGAGTCTTCCAGCAGTAACTTTTGTCAGTCAGTAGAGTCTTCCAGCAGTAACTGTAGTCAGTCAGTAGAGGTTTCCAGGAGTAACTGTTGTCAGCCAGTAGAGTCTTCCTGTAGTAACTGTTGTCATTCTGTAGAGTCTTCCTGTAGCAACTGTTGTCAGTCCGTAGAGTCATCCTGTAGTAACTGTTGTCATTCAGTAGAGTTTTCCTGTAGCAACTGTCGTCAGTCAGTAGAGTCTTCCAGGTGTAACTGTTATCGGTCAGTAGAGTCTTCCAGCAGTAACTGTCGTCAGCCAGTGGAGTCTTACAGCCGTAACTGTTGTCAGTCAGTAGAGTCTTCCAACAGTAACTGTTGTCAGTCAGTAGAGTCTTCCAGGAGTAAGTGTTGTCAGTCAGTAGAGTTTTCCAGCACAAACTGTTGTCAGTCAGTAGAGTTTTCCAGCAGTAACTGTTGTCAGTCAGTAGAGTTTTCCGGCAGTAACTGTTATCAGTCAGTAGAGTTTTCCAGCAGTGACTTGTCAGTCAGTTGAGTTTTCCAGCAGTAACTGTTGTCAATCAGTAGAGTTTTCCAGCAATAACTGTTGTCAGTCAGTAGAGTTTTCCGGCAGTAATTGTTGTCAGTCAGTAGAGTTTTCCAGCAGTAACTCTTGTCAATCAGTAGAGTTTTCCAGCAGAAACTGTTGTGAGTCAGTAGAGTTTTCCAGCAGTAACTGTTGTCAGTCAGTAGAGTCTTCCAGCAGCAACTGTTGTCAGTCAGCAGAGTTTTCCAGCAGTAACTGGTGTCAGCCAGTTGAGTCTTCCTGTAGTAACTGTTGTCAGTCTGTAGAGTCTTCCTGTAGTAACTGATGTCAGTCAGTAGAGTCATCCTGTAGTAACCGTTGTCATTCAGTAGAGTTTTCCTGTAACAACTGTGGTCAGTCAGTAGAGTCTTCCAGCAGTAACTGTTGTCAGTCAGCAGAGTCTTCCAGCAGTAACTGTCGTCAGCCAGTAGAGTATTCCAGCAGTAACTGTTGTCAGTCAGTAGAGTTTTCCAACAGTAACTGTTGTCAGTTAGTAGAGTTTTCCAGCAGTAACTGTAGTCAATCAGTAGAGTTTTCCAGCAGTTACTGTTTTCAGTCAGTAGAGTTTTCCAGCAGTAACTGTTATCAGTAAGTAGAGTTTTCCAGCAGTAACTCTTGTCAATCAGTAGAGTTTTCCAGCAGAAACTGTTGTCAGTCAGTAGAGTTTTCCAGCTGTAACTGTTGTCAGTCAGTAGAGTCTTCCAGCAGCAACTGTTGTCAGTCAGTAGAGTCTTCCAGCAGTAACTGTTGTCAGTCAGCAGAGTTTTCCAGCAGTAACTGGTGTCAGCCAGTTGAGTCTTCCTGTAGTAACTGATGTCAGTCTGTAGAGTCTTCCTGTAGTAACTGTTGTCAGTCAGTAGAGTCATCCTGTAGTAACCGTTGTCATTCAGTAGAGTTTTCCTGTAACAACTGTGGTCAGTCAGTAGAGTCTTCCAGCAGTAACTGTTGTCAGTCAGCAGAGTCTTCCAGCAGTAACTGTCGTCAGCCAGTAGAGTATTCCAGCAGTAACTGTTGTCAGTCAGTAGAGTTTTCCAACAGTAACTGTTGTCAGTTAGTAGAGTTTTCCAGCAGTAACTGTAGTCAATCAGTAGAGTTTTCCAGCAGTTACTGTTGTCAGTCATTAGAGTTTTCCGGCAGTAACGGTTGTGAGTCAGTAGAGTTTTCCAGCAGTAACTGTTGTCAGTCAGTAGAGTTTTCCGGCAGTAACAGTTATCAGTCAGTAGAGTTTTCCAGCAGTTAGTTGTCAGTGAGTTGAGTCTTCCAGCAGTAACTGTTGTCAATCAGAAGAATTTTCAAACAGAAACTGTTGTCAGTCAGTACAGATTTCCAGCAGTAACTGTTGTCAGTCAGTAGAGTCTTCCTGCAGTAACTGTTGTCAGTCAGTAGAGTTTTCCGGCAGGAACTGTTGTCAGTCAGTTGAATCTTCAGGCAGTAACTGTTGTCAGACAGTAGAGTTTTTCAGCAGAAACTGTTGTCAGTCAGTAGAGTTTTCCAGCAGTAACTGTTGTCAGTCAGTAGAGTTTTCCGGCAGTAACTGTTATCAGTCAGTAGAGTTTTCCAGCAGTGACTTGTCAGTCAGTTGAGTTTTCCAGCAGTAACTGTTGTCAATCAGTAGAGTTTTCCAGCAATAACTGTTGTCAGTCAGTAGAGTTTTCCGGCAGTAATTGTTGTCAGTCAGTAGAGTTTTCCAGCAGTAACTGTTGTCAGTCAGAAGAGTTTTGCAGCAGTGACTGTTGTGAGTCAGTAGAGTTTTCCAGCAGTTACTGTTGTCAGTCAGTAGAGTTTTCCAGCAGTAACTGTTGTCAGTAAGTAGAGTTTTCCAGCAGTAACTCTTGTCAATCAGTAGAGTTTCCCAGCAGAAACTGTTGTCAGTCAGTAGAGTTTTCCAGCAGTAACTGTTGTCAGTCAGTGAAGTTTTCCAGCAGTAACTTTTGTCAGTCAGTTGAGTTTTCCAGCAGTAACTGTTGTCAGTCAGTAGAGTCTTCCAGCAGTAACTGTTGTCAATCAGTAGAGCTTTTTGGCAGTTACTGTTGTCTGTCTGTAGGGTTTTCCAGCAGTCACTGTCGTCCAGTCAGAAGAGTCTTCCAGCATTAACTGTTGTCTGTAAGTAGAGTCTTCCTGCAGTAACTGTTGTCAGACAGTAGAATCTTCCTGCAGTAACTGTTGTCAGACAGTAGAGTCTTCCTGCAGTATCTGTCGTTAATCAGTAGAGTCTTTAAGCAGTAACTGTTTTCAGTCAGTAGAGTCTTCCAGCATTAACTGTTGTCAGTCAGTAGAGTCTTCCTGCAGTAACTGTTGTCAGTCAGTAGAGTCTTCTAGCAGTAACTGTGTTCAGTCAGTAGATTCTTCCTGCAGTAACTGTCGTCAGTCATTAGAGTCTTCCTGCAGTAACTCTTTTCAGTCAGTAGAGTCTTCCAGCAGTAACTGTTGTCAGTCAGTAGAGTCTTCCAGCAGTAACTGTTGTCAGTCAGTAGAGTTTTCCAGCAGTAACTGTTGTCAGTCAGTAGAGTTTTCCAGCAGTAATTTTTATCAGTCAGTATAGTCTTCCTTTAGTAACTGTTGTCAGGCAGTTGAGTCTTCTTGCAGTAACTGTTGTCAGTCAGTAGAGTCGTGAAGCAGTGACTGTTGTCAGTCAATAGAGTCTTCCAGCAGTAACTGTTGTCAGACAGAAGAGTCTTCCTGTAGTAACTGTTGTCAATCAGTTGAATCTTCCAGCAGTAACTGTTGTCAGTCAGTAGATTCTTCTAGCAGTAACTGTTGCCAGTCAGTAGAGTCTTCCAGCAGTAACTGTTGTCAGTCAGTAGAGTCTTCCAGCAGTAACTGTCGCCACTCAGTAGAGCCTTCCAGCAGTAACTGTCGTCAGTTAGTAGAGTCCTCCAGCAGTAACTGTTGTCAGTCAGTAGAGTCCTCCAGCAGTAATTGTCGTCAGTCAGTAGAATCTTCCTGCAGTAACTGTTGTCAGTCAGTAGAGTCTTCCTGCAGTAACTGCCATCAGTCAGTAGAGTCTTCATGTGGTAAGTGTCGTGAGTCTTTAGAGTCTTCAAGCAGTAACTGTCGTCAGTTTTTAGAGTCTTCCAGCAGTAACTGTCGTCAGTCAGTAGAGTCTTCCTGCAGTAACTGTTGTCAGTCAGTAGAGTCTTCCTGCAGTAACTGTTGTCAGTCAGTAAAGTCTTCCTGCGGGAACTATTGTCAGTCAGTAGAGTCTTCGTGCAGTAACTGTTGTTAGTCAGTAAAGGTTTCCTGCAGTAACTGTCGTCAGTCGATAGAGTCTTCCAGCAGTCACTGTTTTCAGTCAGTAGAATCTTCCATCAGTAACTGTTGTCAGTCAGTAGAGTCTTCATGCATAATTGTTGTCAGTCATTTGAGGCTTCCAGCAGTAACTGTCGCCACTCATTAGAGTCTTCCAGCAGCAACTGTTGCCAGTCAGTATAGTCTTCATGCAGTAGCTGTTGTCAGTCTGTAATGTCTTCCAACAGTAACTGTTGTCAGTGAGCAGAATCTTCCAGCAGTAGCTGTCCTCAGTCAGTAGAGTCTTCCTTCTGTAAGTGTCGTTAGTCAATAGAGTCTTCCAGCAGTAACTGTTGTCAGACAGTAGAGTCTTCTGCAGTAACTGTCGTCAGTGAGTAGAGTCTTCCAGCAGTAACTGTCGTCAGTCAGTAGAGTCTTCCAACAGCAAATGTTGTCAGTCAATAGAGTCTTCGAGCAGGAACTGTTGTCATTCATTAGAGTCTTCCAGCAGTAACTGTCGTCAGTCATTAAAGTCTTCCTTCAGTAACTGTTGTCAGTCAGTAGAGTCTTCCAGCAGTAACTGCCATCAGTCAGTAGAGTCTTCATGTGGTAAGTGTCGTGAGTCTTTAGAGTCTTCCAGCAGTAACTGTCGTCAGTCAGTAGAGTCTTCCAGCAGTAACTGTTGTCAATCAGTAGAGTCTTCCGGCAGAAACTGCCATCAGTCAGTAGAGTCTTATAGCAGTAACTGTTGTCAGTCAGTAGAATCTTGCAGCAGTAACTTTTGTCAGTCACTAGAGTCTTCCAGCAGTAACTGTTGTCAGTCACTTGAGTCTTCCAGCAGTAACTGTTGTCTGCCAGTAGAACTTCCTGCAGTAACTGTCGTCAGTCAGTACAGTCTTCCAGCAGTAACTGTCGTCAGTTAGTAGAGTCTTCCTGCATTAACTGTCGTCAGTAAGTAGAGTCTTCCAGCAGTAACTGTTGTCAGTCAATAGAGGCGTCCAGCAGTAACTGTTGTCAGTCAGTAAAATCTTCATGCACTAACTGTCGTCAGTCAGTAGAGTCTTAAAGCAGTAACTCTCGTCAGTCAGTAGATTCTTCATGCAGTAACTGTTGTCAGTCAGAAGAGTCTTCATGCAGTAACTGTCGTCAGTCAGTAGAGTCTTCCAACAGTAACTGCCGTCAGTCAGTAGAGTCTTCCTGCACAAACTGTTGTCAGTCAGTAGAGTCTTCCTGCAGTAACTGTCGTCAGTCAGTAGAGTCTTCCTGCAGTAACTGTTGTCAGTCAGTAGAGTCTTCCTGCAGTAACTGTTGTCAGTCAGTAAAGTCTTCCTGCGGGAACTATTGTCAGTCAGTAGAGTCTTCGTGCAGTAACTGTTGTTAGTCAGTAAAGGTTTCCTGCAGTAACTGTCGTCAGTCGATAGAGTCTTCCAGCAGTCACTGTTTTCAGTCAGTAGAATCTTCCATCAGTAACTGTTGTCAGTCAGTAGAGTCTTCATGCAGTAACTGTTGTCAGTCAGTAGAGTCTTCCAACGGTAATTGTTGTCAGTGAGCAGAATCTTCCAGCAGTAACTCCCGTCAGTCAGTAGAGTCTTGCTGCAGTAACTGTCGTCAGCCAGTAGAGTATTCCAGCAGTAACTGTTGTCAGTCAGTAGAGTTTTCCAACAGTAACTGTTGTCAGTTAGTAGAGTTTTCCAGCAGTAACTGTAGTCAATCAGTAGAGTTTTCCAGCAGTTACTGTTTTCAGTCAGTAGAGTTTTCCAGCAGTAACTGTTATCAGTAAGTAGAGTTTTCCAGCAGTAACTCTTGTCAATCAGTAGAGTTTTCCAGCAGAAACTGTTGTCAGTCAGTAGAGTTTTCCAGCAGTAACTGTTGTCAGTCAGTAGAGTCTTCCAGCAGCAACTGTTGTCAGTCAGTAGAGTCTTCCAGCAGTAACTGTTGTCAGTCAGCAGAGTTTTCCAGCAGTAACTGGTGTCAGCCAGTTGAGTCTTCCTGTAGTAACTGATGTCAGTCTGTAGAGTCTTCCTGTAGTAACTGTTGTCAGTCAGTAGAGTCATCCTGTAGTAACCGTTGTCATTCAGTAGAGTTTTCCTGTAACAACTGTGGTCAGTCAGTAGAGTCTTCCAGCAGTAACTGTTGTCAGTCAGCAGAGTCTTCCAGCAGTAACTGTCGTCAGCCAGTAGAGTATTCCAGCAGTAACTGTTGTCAGTCAGTAGAGTTTTCCAACAGTAACTGTTGTCAGTTAGTAGAGTTTTCCAGCAGTAACTGTAGTCAATCAGTAGAGTTTTCCAGCAGTTACTGTTGTCAGTCATTAGAGTTTTCCGGCAGTAACGGTTGTGAGTCAGTAGAGTTTTCCAGCAGTAACTGTTGTCAGTCAGTAGAGTTTTCCGGCAGTAACAGTTATCAGTCAGTAGAGTTTTCCAGCAGTTAGTTGTCAGTCAGTTGAGTCTTCCAGCAGTAACTGTTGTCAGTCAGAAGAATTTTCAAACAGAAACTGTTGTCAGTCAGTACAGATTTCCAGCAGTAACTGTTGTCAGTCAGTAGAGTCTTCCTGCAGTAACTGTTGTCAGTCAGTAGAGTTTTCCGGCAGGAACTGTTGTCAGTCAGTTGAATCTTCAGGCAGTAACTGTTGTCAGTCAGTAGAGTTTTCCAGCAGAAACTGTTGTCAGTCAGTAGAGTTTTCCAGCAGTAACTGTTGTCAGTCAGTAGAGTTTTCCGGCAGTAACTGTTATCAGTCAGTAGAGTTTTCCAGCAGTGACTTGTCAGTCAGTTGAGTTTTCCAGCAGTAACTGTTGTCAATCAGTAGAGTTTTCCAGCAATAACTGTTGTCAGTCAGTAGAGTTTTCCGGCAGTAATTGTTGTCAGTCAGTAGAGTTTTCCAGCAGTAACTGTTGTCAGTCAGAAGAGTTTTGCAGCAGTGACTGTTGTGAGTCAGTAGAGTTTTCCAGCAGTTACTGTTGTCAGTCAGTAGAGTTTTCCAGCAGTAACTGTTGTCAGTAAGTAGAGTTTTCCAGCAGTAACTCTTGTCAATCAGTAGAGTTTCCCAGCAGAAACTGTTGTCAGTCAGTAGAGTTTTCCAGCAGTAACTGTTGTCAGTCAGTGAAGTTTTCCAGCAGTAACTTTTGTCAGTCAGTTGAGTTTTCCAGCAGTAACTGTTGTCAGTCAGTAGAGTCTTCCAGCAGTAACTGTTGTCAATCAGTAGAGCTTTTTGGCAGTTACTGTTGTCTGTCTGTAGGGTTTTCCAGCAGTCACTGTCGTCCAGTCAGAAGAGTCTTCCAGCATTAACTGTTGTCTGTAAGTAGAGTCTTCCTGCAGTAACTGTTGTCAGACAGTAGAATCTTCCTGCAGTAACTGTTGTCAGACAGTAGAGTCTTCCTGCAGTATCTGTCGTTAATCAGTAGAGTCTTTAAGCAGTAACTGTTTTCAGTCAGTAGAGTCTTCCAGCATTAACTGTTGTCAGTCAGTAGAGTCTTCCTGCAGTAACTGTTGTCAGTCAGTAGAGTCTTCTAGCAGTAACTGTGTTCAGTCAGTAGATTCTTCCTGCAGTAACTGTCGTCAGTCATTAGAGTCTTCCTGCAGTAACTCTTTTCAGTCAGTAGAGTCTTCCAGCAGTAACTGTTGTCAGTCAGTAGAGTCTTCCAGCAGTAACTGTTGTCAGTCAGTAGAGTTTTCCAGCAGTAACTGTTGTCAGTCAGTAGAGTTTTCCAGCAGTAATTTTTATCAGTCAGTATAGTCTTCCTTTAGTAACTGTTGTCAGGCAGTTGAGTCTTCTTGCAGTAACTGTTGTCAGTCAGTAGAGTCGTGAAGCAGTGACTGTTGTCAGTCAATAGAGTCTTCCAGCAGTAACTGTTGTCAGACAGAAGAGTCTTCCTGTAGTAACTGTTGTCAATCAGTTGAATCTTCCAGCAGTAACTGTTGTCAGTCAGTAGATTCTTCTAGCAGTAACTGTTGCCAGTCAGTAGAGTCTTCCAGCAGTAACTGTTGTCAGTCAGTAGAGTCTTCCAGCAGTAACTGTCGCCACTCAGTAGAGCCTTCCAGCAGTAACTGTCGTCAGTTAGTAGAGTCCTCCAGCAGTAACTGTTGTCAGTCAGTAGAGTCCTCCAGCAGTAATTGTCGTCAGTCAGTAGAGTCTTCCTGCAGTAACTGTTGTCAGTCAGTAGAGTCTTCCTGCAGTAACTGCCATCAGTCAGTAGAGTCTTCATGTGGTAAGTGTCGTGAGTCTTTAGAGTCTTCAAGCAGTAACTGTCGTCAGTTTTTAGAGTCTTCCAGCAGTAACTGTCGTCAGTCAGTAGAGTCTTCCTGCAGTAACTGTTGTCAGTCAGTAGAGTCTTCCTGCAGTAACTGTTGTCAGTCAGTAAAGTCTTCCTGCGGGAACTATTGTCAGTCAGTAGAGTCTTCGTGCAGTAACTGTTGTTAGTCAGTAAAGGTTTCCTGCAGTAACTGTCGTCAGTCGATAGAGTCTTCCAGCAGTCACTGTTTTCAGTCAGTAGAATCTTCCATCAGTAACTGTTGTCAGTCAGTAGAGTCTTCATGCATAATTGTTGTCAGTCATTTGAGGCTTCCAGCAGTAACTGTCGTCACTCAGTAGAGTCTTCCAGCAGCAACTGTTGCCAGTCAGTATAGTCTTCATGCAGTAGCTGTTGTCAGTCTGTAATGTCTTCCAACAGTAACTGTTGTCAGTGAGCAGAATCTTCCAGCAGTAGCTGTCCTCAGTCAGTAGAGTCTTCCTTCTGTAAGTGTCGTTAGTCAATAGAGTCTTCCAGCAGTAACTGTTGTCAGACAGTAGAGTCTTCTGCAGTAACTGTCGTCAGTGAGTAGAGTCTTCCAGCAGTAACTGTCGTCAGTCAGTAGAGTCTTCCAACAGCAAATGTTGTCAGTCAATAGAGTCTTCGAGCAGGAACTGTTGTCATTCATTAGAGTCTTCCAGCAGTAACTGTCGTCAGTCATTAAAGTCTTCCTTCAGTAACTGTTGTCAGTCAGTAGAGTCTTCCAGCAGTAACTGCCATCAGTCAGTAGAGTCTTCATGTGGTAAGTGTCGTGAGTCTTTAGAGTCTTCCAGCAGTAACTGTCGTCAGTCAGTAGAGTCTTCCAGCAGTAACTGTTGTCAATCAGTAGAGTCTTCCGGCAGAAACTGCCATCAGTCAGTAGAGTCTTATAGCAGTAACTGTTGTCAGTCAGTAGAATCTTGCAGCAGTAACTTTTGTCAGTCACTAGTCTTCCAGCAGTAACTGTTGTCAGTCACTTGAGTCTTCCAGCAGTAACTGTTGTCTGCCAGTAGAACTTCCTGCAGTAACTGTCGTCAGTCAGTACAGTCTTCCAGCAGTAACTGTCGTCAGTCAGTAGAGTCTTCCTGCATTAACTGTCGTCAGTAAGTAGAGTCTTCCAGCAGTAACTGTTGTCAGTCAGTATAGTCTTCCAGCAGTAACTGTCGTCAGTTAGTAGAGTCTTCCTGCTGTAACTGTTGTGAGTTAGTAGAGTCTTCCTGCATTAACTGTCGTCAGTCAGTAGAGTCTTCCAGCAGTAACTGTTGTCAGTCAGTATAGTCTTCCTGCAGTAACTGTTGTCAGTCAGTATAGTCTTCCAGCAGTAACTGTCGTCAGTTAGTAGAGTCTTCCTGCATTAACTGTCGTCAGTAAGTAGAGTCTTCCAGCAGTAACTGTTGTCAGTCAATAGAGGCGTCCAGCAGTAACTGTTGTCAGTCAGTAAAATCTTCATGCAGTAACTGTCGTCAGTCAGTAGAGTCTTAAAGCAGTAACTCTCGTCAGTCAGTAGATTCTTCATGCAGTAACTGTTGTCAGTCAGAAGAGTCTTCATGCAGTAACTGTCGTCAGTCAGTAGAGTCTTCCAACAGTAACTGCCGTCAGTCAGTAGAGTCTTCCTGCACAAACTGTTGTCAGTCAGTAGAGTCTTCCTGCAGTAACTGTCGTCAGTCAGTAGAGTCTTCCTGCAGTAACTGTTGTCAGTCAGTAGAGTCTTCCTGCAGTAACTGTTGTCAGTCAGTAAAGTCTTCCTGCGGGAACTATTGTCAGTCAGTAGAGTCTTCGTGCAGTAACTGTTGTTAGTCAGTAAAGGTTTCCTGCAGTAACTGTCGTCAGTAGATAGAGTCTTCCAGCAGTCACTGTTTTCAGTCAGTAGAATCTTCCATCAGTAACTGTTGTCAGTCAGTAGAGTCTTCATGCAGTAACTGTTGTCAGTCAGTAGAGTCTTCCAACGGTAATTGTTGTCAGTGAGCAGAATCTTCCAGCAGTAACTCCCGTCAGTCAGTAGAGTCTTGCTGCAGTAACTGTCGTCAGTCAGTAGAATCTTCCAGCAGTAACTGTTGTCAGACAGTAGAGTATTCTGCAGTTACTGTTGTCAGTCATTTGAGGCTTCCAGCAGTAACTGTCGTCAGTCAGTAGAGTCTTCCAGCAGTAACTGTTGTCAGACAGTAGAGTCTTAGTGCAGTAACTGTAGTCAGTCAATACAGTCTTCCAGCAGTAACTGTCGCCTGACAGTAGAGTGTTTCTGCAGTAACTGTAGTGAGAGAGTAGAGTCTTCCTGCAGCTACTGTCGTGAGACAGTAGGGTCTTCCTTCAGTAACTGTCCTCAGTAAGTAGTCTTCCATGGAAATATAAACACAAATGCAGTATAATGTGATCCTTTATTGACAACGTTTCACCCACACAGTGGGCTTTCTCAAGTCACACACGGATCTACCTGGGGTTGGAAGGTACGAGAGTATTTATAGTCAGAATGTTGAGGTCAGGTGAAGAATGCTGCATCTGATGATCCACCGGGTGGGGTGGATCAATACAGAAGAATCCTGGAATCATCGCTTATCTCTATAACCATCAATTTCAACCAGAACAATGGCTTCTATAACATAGCTGAACCACTCGCCAAGAAACTTCTTCATCGCTATCCCACATAAGAACATAGAACACTGCAGAAGGTCTACAACTTGTCCAATACCCCTGCCAAGCTACCCAAGACTCTATAACCCCACCCGGTGGATCATCAGATGCAGCATTCTTCACCTGACCTCAACATTCTGACTATAAATACTCTCGTACCTTCCAACCCCAGGTAGATCCGTGTGTGACTTGAGAAAGCCCACTGTGTGGGTGAAACGTTGTCAATAAAGGATCACATTATACTGCATTTGTGTTTATATTTCCATTGTGTCGGTATTTTATACCATTTATTACCAAGTAGTCTTCCAGCAGTAACTGTAGTTAGTCAGTAAAGTTTTCCTGCAGTAATTGATGTGAGTCAGTAACTGTTGTCAGTCAGACAAGTTTTCCTTCTGTTACTGTTGTCAGTCAGTAAAGTTTTCCTGCAGTAACTGTTGTCAGTCAGATGGGTCCTTCACAGATGACAGCAAGGAAATGAGTGAGCTACTAAAGTCCCAGTATGACTCAGTTTTTAGCAAGCCGCTAACCAGACTGAGAGTCGAAGATCAAAATTATTTTTTTATGGGAGCCACAGAATCTGGTTAACACATGCCTATCTGATAATATCCTGATACCAATTGACTTCGAACAGGCGATGAATGACATGCCCATGCACTCTGCCCCAGGGCCAGACTCATGGAACTCCGTGTTCATCAAGAACTGCAAGAAGCCCCTATCATGAGCTTTTTCCATCCTATGGAGAGGGAGCATGGACACGGGGGTCGTCCCACAGTTACTAAAAACAACAGACATAGCCCCACTCCACAAAGGGGGCAGTAAAGCAACAGCAAAGAACTACAGACCGACAGCACTAACATCCTAAATCATAAAATCTTTGAAAGGGTCCTAAAAAGCAAGATCGCCACCCATCTATATACCCATCAATTGCACAACTCAGGGCAACATGGGTTTAGAGCAGGTCGCTCCTGTCTGTCTCAGCCACTGGATGACTACGACAAGGTCCTAGATGCACTAGAAGACAAAAAGAATGCAGATGTAATATATACAGACTTTACAAAAGCCTTCGACAAGTGTGACCATGGCGTAATAGCGCACAAAATGCGTGCTAAAGGAATAACAGGAAAAGATGGTAGATGGATCTCTAATTTCCTCACAAACAGAGCACAAAGAGTAGTAGTAAATAGAGTAAAGTCCGAGGCAGCTACGGTGAAAAGCTCTGCTCCACAAGGCACAGTACTCGCTCTCATCTTGTTTCTCATCCTCATATCTGACATAGACAAGGATGTCAGCCACAGCACCATGTCTTTCTTTGCAGATGACACCCGAATCTGCATGACAGTGTCTTCCATTGCAGACACTGCAAGGCTCCAGGCGGACATCAACCAAATCTTTTAGTGGGCTGCAGAAAACAATGTGAAGTTCAACGATGAGAAATTTCAATTACTCAGATATGGTAAACACGAGGAAATTAAAACTTCATCAGAGTACAAAACAAATTTCTTCCACAAAATAGAGCGAGAAACCACTGTCAAAGACCTGGGAGTGATCATGTCGGAGGATCTCACCTTCAAGGGCCATAACATTGTGTCAATTGCATCTGCTAGAAAAATGACAGGATGGATAATGAGAACCTTCAAAACTAGAGATGCCAAGCCCATGATGACACTCTTCAGGTCACTTGTTCTATCTAGGCTGGAATATTGCTGCACACTAACAGCACCTTTCAAGGCAGGTGAAATTGCTGACCTAGAAAATGTACAGAGAACCTTCACGGCGCGCATAACGGAGATAAAACACCTCAATTACTGGGAGCGCTTGAGGTTTCTAAACCTGTATTCCCTGGAACGCAGGCGGGAGAGATACATGATTATATACACCTGGAAAATCCTAGAGGGACTAGTACCGAACTTGCACACGAAAATCACTCACTACGAAAGCAAAAGACTTGGCAGACGATGCAACATCCCCCCAATGAAAAGCAGGGGTGTCACTAGCACGTTAAGAGACCATACAATAAGTGTCAGGGGCCCGAGACTGTTCAACTGCCTCCCAGCATACATAAGGGGGATTACCAATAAACCCTTGGCAGTCTTCAAGCTGGCACTGGACAAGCACCGAAAGAAAGTCAGTACCTGAACCGCCGGGCTGAGGTTCGTACGTTGGATTGCGTGCGACCAACAGTAACAGCCTAGTTGATCACACTTTCATCCGCCATGATGCCTGGTCACAGACCGAGCCGCGGCAGCGTTGACCCCCGGAACTGTCTCCAAGGAAGCTTTCTCCTGTTATGGCACCTGTACAGTGTTCCTAGTAAAACTTTCTCCTGTTATGGCACCTGTACAGTGTTCCTAGTAAAACTTTCTCCTGTTATGGCACCTGTACAGTGTTCCTAGTAAAACTTTCTCCTGTTATGGCACCTGTACAGTGTTCCTAGTAAAACTTTCTCCTGTTATGGCACCTGTACAGTGTTCCTAGTAAAACTTTCTCCTGTTATGGCACCTGTACAGTGTTCCTAGTAAAACTTTCTCCTGTTATGGCACCTGTACAGTGTTCCTAGTAAAACTTTCTCCTGTTATGGCACCTGTACAGTGTTCCTAGTAAAACTTTCTCCTGTTATGGCACCTGTACAGTGTTCCTAGTAATAATAATTGTTTTCACTAAATTAGCTGATAATCTTCTTTAGGAACATGACTAAAAATTTCAAGCTGGTTGTGAGGGAAGACACTGCCAATAGGGATTAATGTATTTCAGATTCCGATAAACTGTTACAGTGAGTCGCTGTAACAGTTTGTAATCCTGGTTTGGTTTAGGGTTGAGGTGATTACTTCACCTCTACTCTTCTCCTGATCAGGTATAATAATGTCTTTATTTCTACAAGTACATGTACAAGGTACATAGACCTTACCTTACATCAATGACATACTACTATATAGAAAACCCCTTGTTATGCAGAGTATTTCGGGCAAATTAGGTCAGTGTCCCAGGATGCAACCCACACCAGTCCACTAACACCCAGGTACCCATTTTATACTGATGGGGTAACATGGACAGCAGGTGTCTTATGGAAACACGTCCTAATGTTTTCCAGCCATACGGGAGCTTGGTATTCCGGAGGTGAGTTGAGTGCGCTAGCGACGGAGCTGCAGGACACCAAGGTAGGGCGCGATACCAGAAATATTGTCAAAATTTTGTTTAATTTGGTTACCTGTAATGACATTAAAGTACAATTACGATCCGTGTCTTTCTGATAACTGTCTTGTAACCAGTCTCTTGCTTTTTTGTTTTAGCCAGCTGATGCTGCCGGCGTAGTAACCCTGTAGGAGATGTGTCATAAATTGGGAGGTAGATTCAGCAACTGGACTTAGAGTGAGAAACTTTAATTCCTCGTGACTTCCTTACATCTGACGTGTGCTACAACCAACCAGCGAAGACAGTAGTTTCTCCAACTCTAGAAGATCACCAATACCTCCATTGACCCACAGATTAAGATATTCTCCTGCCTCGATAACACACTAAAATTTTAGACACCGTCTTACAATATACATTATTAATCGACCTTCGAAAGTTATTTACTTATTTTTTTTATTTCTTCTGATATCACATAGGAGATCGTTTCCTCTGACATTGATGTTGCTGTTTATGCAAAAAAAATTGGAAGGGGTAAGCCATGGGTATTAGAAATTGAGGTTCAAGTTCAAGTGTTGGGAAACATGGTGTGGAAAAGTCACGCAGATCAACCTTTGCCAAGGTTTATACATAATTTTGAACGTAAAAACATAAGAAAGAAGGAACGCTGCAGCAGGCCTGCTGCAGTGTCAGGTCACGTTAGGTCACATCCACTTAAGGAAGGAGCACGGCATCAGACCTATTAGCAAAAGCTAGTTAGGTTCTACTCACACCCACCTACACACACTCATGTGTTTATCCAACCTATTCATAAAACTACACAACGTTTTAGCTTCTATGACTGTTATCAGGAGTTTTTTCCACTTATCCACAACTCTATTACCAAACCAGTGCTTTCCTATAACCTTCCTGAATTTGATTTTTCCAGCTTTAAACCATTGCTGCGAGTCCTGTCTTGGCTAGATATTTTTAGCACACTATTTACATCCCTTTTATTTATTCCTGTTTTCCATTTATACACCTCAATCATATCCCTCCTAATTCTACGCCTTTCTAGAGAGTGCAGATTCAGGGCCCTCAGTCTATCCTCATAGGGAAGATTTCTAATACATGGGATCAACTTTGTCATCGTCCTTTGTACGTTTTCCAGAGCATTTATATCCATGGTGATACCGACAAGGTGTCGAAAAATGAGGCCTAACCAAAGATATCTAGAGTTAAAAAACAACCTGAGGACTCTTATTATTTATACTTATTGATATGAAGCCAAGAATTCTGTTAGCTTTATTGCAAGCACTTATGCACCGTTGTCTTGGCTTCAGATTACTACTAACCAGAACTCCCAAATCATTTTTGCAATCAGTAATATTAAGATCTACATTATTTAGTTTATATGTGGCATGGTTATTTTCTTGTCTAATGTTTAGAACTTTGCATTTGTCTATATTAAACTGCATCTGCCACTTCTCCGACCACTGCATCAGTCTATTCAAATCATCCTGGAATGCTCTAATGTCCTCATTAGAATGAATTAGGCAACCTATTTTGGTGTTATCAGCAAAATTGCTTATGTCGCCATTTATTCCCTCATCAATGTCGTTTATATAAATTGTGAAAAACAAGGGGCCCAACACTGAACCCTGAGGAACACCACTCGTGACGTGCCCACACTCTGATTTCTTTCCATTGATGCAAACTCTCTGCTGCCTGTCTGTCAACCACGTCTCTACTCAGGAAAAAAATTATCCTCCTATTCCGTGTGCCTTAATTTTCCTCAATAGTCTCTGATGTGGAACTCTATCAAAAACATTACTGAAGTCCATATACACAATATCATATTCATTACCATGATCTACCTCCTCAAATACCTTGGTGAAAAAAGTTAGTATATTCGTAAGATAGGAACGCCCCTTTGTGAAATCATGCTGAGATTCATTAATCAATTTATGCCTTTCTAGATTGCTACGAATTTACCTCTGCAATTATTGATTCCATAATTTTTCCCACTATGGTCTATAGTTCGAAGCTAAGGAACTGTCTCCTGCTTTATAAACAGGTCTTGCATTTGCCATTTTTCACTTGTCTGCCACTATGCCATTTTTTAGTGATATGTTGGAAAGATTAGTCAAAGGTATGCTAAGTTCCTCTTTACATTCCTTTAAAACCCTTGTAAACACTTCATCAGAGACTGGCGATTGGTTCAGTTTTAATTTCTCTTATTCTCTGAGACTATATCACTAGTTACCCTAGTCCTGCATAGTTTATTATTGTCCTGATCTACATAATTTATTATTTTTGGAATTTCGTTAGTATCTTCGTGCGTAAAAACTGAGAGGAAATAAGAATTAAAAATTTCACACATCCCCATCACCATCAGTGATCTGACCTGAGTTACTTTTGAGTGGGCCGGTCTTGTCCCTAATCTTACTTCTATATACCTCAAAGTAAGATTTTAGATTAGTCTTCGAATCCCTTGCTAGTTTAACCTTATAATCTCTTTTAGCTTTTCTTATTCCAGTTTTTATTTCTATCTTTAATTGAATATATTGATTTTCTCCTCTTTTGTTATGCCTGTATTTGCCTCTCTTTTGACCAATGAGATGTTTTAATCTATTGTCTATCCATTTGTGATCATTTCTGGTTGATATAATTTTCCTAATTGCAACATCAGTTGTCTGGGCAACTTATATATATATATATATATATATATATATATATATATATATATATATATATATATATATATATATATATATATATATATATATATATATATATATATATATATATATATATATACATATATATATATATATATATATATATATATATATATATATATATATATATACATATATATATATATATATATATATATATATATATATATATATATATATATATATATATATACATATATATATATATATATATATATATATATATATATATATATATATATATATATATATATATATATATATATAAATATATATTGGGTTCCTTGATAATGTGAGTAGTCACGAAAGCGCTTGGAATTTCTCTATTCTTTCAGAGTGGTTGTTTTGCATATTCTGAAATCACCTGTTTACTGTGATCTTATTGCATATATATATATGTATATATATATATATATATATATATATATATATATATATATATATATATATATATATATATATATATATATATATATATATATATATATATATTTATATATATATATATGCAAAACAACTACTGCGAAATAATAGTGAAATTCCAAGCACTTTCATGACTTCTCACATTATCAGTACATCAAAGGAAGGCATATAAAGGGTCAAGACTACACCTGACCATCACATCCCACAACAAAGCTACAACTCACACACACCTTACGACACCCGACTCTGTGAAATACATCTAATACTCTACCCAAGAATTAAGATTTATTAACCATACCACAGGCGGGAATAGAACCCGCGATCTGAGAGTCTCAAGACTCCAGACCGTCGCGTTAGCCACTGGACCAGCTAGCTTCAATAAGATTCATCCAACTAGGTATATTTCTACACCATAGGAAGGTTAGCATAGGCACCACTGTGACCACAAATGCAAGTTTTTACAGACGAATCTCCAGCTAGCGTGGCCGTGGCGAACTCTAACTCAAGTCCCCTCAAAGCCGTTAACATGACTCACGGCTTTGGTGGTATGGTTTGTGCAAGAATGGTATATAATACCGACAAGATGAAATTAAGACACATGTGCAACATCTGGGTATCTTTATTGTAGACGTTTCGCCCTCCAGTGGCTTTATCAATACAAATTCTAGGACATAACTTGAAGACAGTAGAACTATATACAGAAGATGAGGTAATTGGTCCCTCAACCTTAGAGTAGGTGCGAAGAGCACCGTAGTCGTGGAGATTCTGAAGCAGAAGCAAGGAGTCTGGCGCTTATATACTAACGTCAGGTCAGGTGTAGCAGACGAGGGTATAATCACTGGTAGGCGGGATTCCCCAGTGGAAGTAGGACCTACCCAAAGGGAAGTGACTATGCCTTCGTCTGCTACACCTGACATTACCATATAAGCGCCAGGCTCCTTGCTTCTGCTTCAGAATCTCCACGACTATGGTGCTCTTCGCACCTACTCCAAGGTTGAGGGACTAATTACCTCATCTTCTGTACATAGTTCTACTGTCTTCAAGTTATGTCCAAGAATCTGTATTGATAAAGCCACTGGATGGCGAAACGTCTACAATAAAGATACCCAGATGTTGCACATGTGTCTTAATTTCGTGGTATGGTTTGTTTGCGATCGTGTCATTACGATTTCGTGAGTCATTAAAATTTATTACTTGTTTAATGTATCATTAAATTCTTCCCAAATTTTATTAATTATAAATGAATCCAATTTGTATAAACCAAAGGAAATATTCATATTATTGTCAAAACTGCTTTTTATGAAACAAGATTCAATTATATTCCTGTCGACCATGGACTTGCTTGATACTACTTTCTCAACTTTTTGAAAATCAATTGGATGGTTAAAATCTCTCACATGAATAAATAGAACATTGGAATCTTGTCCAGTTCTAATGCTATATTTATGTTGTTTTAATCTTAGTTCGAGATTTTTACCAGTTTGACCGTAATAAACTTTATCGCAAATTTTACAAGGAATCTTATAGACACATCCATCAGCATTTTGGGGGGAATTCTTTATCAAAAGTTTTTTTACTGTATCAAGATTTTTAAATACAACTTTAATATTAAAAGTCTTAAGAAGAGAAGGCATATCAACCAAGTTTTCATGGTAAGGGAGAACCAACATATTTTTAGTTGAATAAGGCTGGTTGTCCCTTTTTGGATTGTAAAAAGTATTCTAGCAATTTTAAAAGATTTATCAATTACATTTCTTGGGTATCTTAGATCAATAGCTATTTCATAAATTTTTTATATTTCTTCATCTATGAACTCTGGACTACAAATTCGTAAAGTTCTCAAAAACATTGATGAGAACACAGACAGTTTAACTTTATCTTGATGTCAAGAATAATAGTGTACATAGGAACAGTTATTTGTATGTTTTCTGTAAATTTTAAAATTAAAGTCATTGTTTTCTAGGAAAGGCTATGAGTTATTTGCTTCAAACTCAACAGTAAAATTTATACATATCCTAGCCCATTCTTAGCCCATTAGGTGTGTTTCACAGAGTTGGGTGTCGTCACCCGTGTGTGAGGTGTTGCTTTGTTGTGGGATGTGATGATGAGGTGCAGTCTTGACCCTTTATATGCCTTCCTTCGATTTTTTTTATAGTTTCTTGATAATGTGAAAAGTCACGAAAGCGCTTAGAATTTCACTATTATTTCACAGTGGTTGTTTTGCATTTTCTGATATCACCTGTTTACTGAGATCTTATTGCATATATATATATATATATATATATATATATATATATATATATATATATATATATATATATATATATATATATATATATATATATATATATATATATATATATACATATATATATTTATATATATATATATATATATATATATATATATATATATATATATATATATATATATATATATATATATATATATATATATATATATATCTTAGAGAGAGAGAGAGAGAGAGAGAGCAATGGGCTAGTAACCCCTTCTCCTGTAGACATTTACTAAAAAAGAGAAGAAGAAAAACTTTATAAAACTGGGATGCTTAAATGTGCGTGGATGTAGTGTGGATGACAAGAAACAGATGATTGCTGATGTTATGAATGAAAAGAAGTTGGATGTCCTGGCCCTAAGCCAAACAAAGCTGAAGGGAGTAGGGGAGTTTCAGTGGGGGGAAATAAATGGGATTAAATCTGGAGTATCTGAGAGAGTTAGCTAAGGAAGGGGTAGCAGTAATGTTGAAGGATCAGTTATGGAAGGAGAAAAGAGAATATGAATGTGTAAATTCAAGGATTATGTGGATTAAAGTAAAGGTTGGATGCGAAAAGTGGGTCATAATAAGCGTGTATTCACCTGGAGAAGAGAGGAGTGTAGATGAGAGAGAGAGATTTTGGGAGATGTTAAGTGAATGTATAGGAGCCTTTGAACCAAGTGAGAGAGTAATTGTGGTAGGGGACCTGAATGCTAAAGTAGGAGAAACTTTTAGAGAGGGTGTGGTAGGTAAGTTTGGGGTGCCAGGTGTAAATGATAATGGGAGCCCTTTGATTGAACTTTGTATAGAAAGGGGTTTAGTTATAGGTAATACATATTTTAAGAAAAAGAGGATAAATAAGTATACAAGATATGATGTAGGGCGAAATGACAGTAGTTTATTGGATTATGTATTGGTAGATAAAAGACTGTTGAGCAGACTTCAGGATATACATATTTATAGAGGGGCCACAGATATATCAGATCACTTTCTAGTTGTAGCTACACTGAGAGTAAAAGGTAGATGGGATACAAGGAGAATAGAAGCATCAAGGAAGAGAGAGGTGAAGGTTTATAAACTAAAAGAAGAGGCAGTTAGGGTAAGATATAAACAGTTATTGGAGGATAGATGGGCTAATGAGAGCATAGGCAATGGGGTCGAAGAGGTATGGGGTAGGTTTAAAAATGTAGTGTTAGAGTGTTCAGCAGAAGTTTGTGGTTACAGGAAAGAGGGTGCAGGAGGGAAGAGGAGCGATTGGTGGAATGATGATGTAAAGAGAGTAGTAAGGGAGAAAAAGTTAGCATATGAGAAGTTTTTACAAAGAAGAAGTGATGCAAGGAGGGAAGAGTATATGAAGAAAAAGAAAGAGGATAAGATAATTGTGAAGCAATGTAAAAAGAGAGCAAATGAGAGAGTGGGTGAGATGTTATCAACAAATTTAGTTGAAAAAAAGAAAAAGTTTTGGAGAGATATTAACAAGTTAAGGAAGCCTAGAGAACAAATGGATTTGTCAGTTAAAAAAAGAAGAGGAGAGTTATTAAATGGAGAGTTAGAGGTATTGGGGAGATGGAGGGAATATTTTGAGGAAATGTTGTATGTTGATGAAGATAGGGAAGCTGTGATTTCGTGTATAGGGCAAGGAGGAATAACATCTTGTAGGAGTGAGGAAGAGCCAGTTGTGAGTGTGGGGAAAGTTCGTGAAGCAGTAGGTAAAATGAAAGGGGGTAAAGCAGCTGGGATTGACGGGATATAGAAAATTAAAAGCAGGTGGGGATATAGTTTTGGAGTGGTTGGTGCAATTATTTAATAAATGTATGGAAGAGGGTAAGGTACCTAGGGATTGGCAGAGAGCATGCATAGTTCCTTTGTATAAAGGCAAAGGGGACAAAAGAGAGTGCAAAAATTATAGGGGGATAAGTCTGTTGAGTATACCTGGTAAAGTGTATGGTAGAGTTATTGTTGAAAGAATTAAGAGTAAGACGGAGAATAGGATAGCAGATGAACAAGGAGACTTTAGGAAAGGTAGGGGGTGTGTGGACCAGGTGTTTACAGTGAAACATATAAGTGAACAGTATTTAGATAAGGCTAAAGAGGTCTTTGTGGCATTTATGGATTTGGAAAAGGCGTATGACAGGGTGGATAGGGGGGCAATGTGGCAGATGTTGCAGGTGTATGGTATAGGAGGTAGGTTACTGAAAGCAGTGAAGAGTTTTTACGAGGATAGTGAGGCTCAAGTTAGAGTATGTAGGAAAGAGGGAAATTATTTCCCAGTAAAAGTAGGCCTTAGAAAAGGATGTGTGATGTCACCGTGGTTGTTTAATATATTTATAGATGGGGTTGTAAGAGAAGTAAATGCGAGGGTCTTGGTAAGAGGCGTGGAGTTAAAAGATAAAGAATCACACATGAAGTGGGAGTTATCACAGTTGCTCTTTGCTGATGACACTGTGCTCTTGGGAGATTCTGAACAGAAGTTGCAGAGATTGGTGGATGAATTTGGTAGGGAATGTAAAAGAAGAAAATTAAAAGTGAATACAGGAAAGAGTAAGGTTATTAGGATAACAAAAAGATTAGTTGGTGAAAGACTGAATATCAGACAGGAGGGAGTGAGTATGGAGGAGGTGAATGTATTCAGATATTTGGGAGTGGACGTGTAAGCGGATGGGTCTATGAAAGATGAGGTGAATCATAGAATTGATGAGGGGAAAAGGATGAACGGTGCACTTAGGAGTCTGTGGAGACAAAGAACTTTGTCCTTGGAGGCAAAGAGGGGAATGTATGAAAGTATAGTTTTACCAACGCCCTTATATGGGTGTGAAGCATGGGTGATGAATGTTGCAGTGAGGAGAAGGCTGGAGGCAGTGGAGATGTCATGTCTGAGGGCAATGTGTGGTGTGAATATAATGCAGAGAATTCGTAGCTTGGAAGTTAGGAGGTGGTGCGAGATTGCCAAAACAGTTGTCCCGAGGGCTGAGGAAGGGTTTGTAAGATGGTTCGGACATCTAGAGAGAAGGGAGAGAAACAGAATGACTTCAAGAGTGTATCAGTCTGTAGCGGAAGGAAGGCGGGGTAGGAGTCGGCCTAGGAAAGGTTGGAGGGAGGGGGTAAAGGAGGTTTTTTGTGCGAGGGGCTTGGACTTCCAGCAGGCATGCGTGAGCGTGTTTGATAGGGGTGAATGGAGACAAATGGTTTTTAATACTTGATGTGCTGTTGGAGTGTGAGCAAAGTAGCATTTATGAAGGGATTCAGGGAAACCGGCAGGCTGGACTTGAGTCCTGGAGATGGGAAGTACAGTGCCTGCACTCTGAAGGAAGGGTGTTAATGTTGCAGTTTAAAAACTGTAGTGTAAATCACCCTTCTGGTAAGACAGTGATTTAGTGAATGATGGTGAAAGTTTTTATTTTTCTGGCCACCCTGCCTTGGTGGAAATCGGCCAGTGTGCTAATAAATATATATATATATATATATATATATATATATATATATATATATATATATATATATATATATATATATATATATATATATATATATATATATATATATATAAATGGGGGGAAATAAATGGGATTAAATCTGGAGTATCTGAGAGAGTTAGAGCAAAGGAAGGGGTAGCAGTAATGTTGAAGGATCAGTTATGGAAGGAGAAAAGAGAATATGAATGTGTAAATTCAAGATTTATGTGGATTAAAGTAAAGGTTGGATGTGAAAAGTGGGTCATAATAAGCGTGTATGCACCTGGAGAAGAGAGGAATGTAGAGGAGAGAGAGAGATTTTGGGAGATTTTAAGTGAATGTATAGGAGCCTTTGAACCAAGTGAGAGAGTAATTGTGGTAAGGGATCTGAATGCTAAAGTAGGAGAAACTTTTAGAGAGGGTGTGGTAGGAAAGTTTGGGGTGCCAGGTGTAAATGATAATGGGAGCCCTTTGATTAAACTATGTATAGAAAGGGGTTTAGTTATAGGTAATACATATTTTAAGAAAAAGAGGATAAATAAGTATACATGATATGATGTAGGGCGAAATGACAGTAGTTTGTTGGATTATGTATTGGTAGATAAAAGACTGTTAAGTAGACTTCAGGATGTACATGTTTATAGAGGGGCCACAGATATATCAGATCACTTTCTAGTTGTAGCTACACTGAGAGTAAAAGGTAGATGGGATACAAGGAGAATAGAAGCATCAGGGAAGAGAGAGGTGAAGGTTTATAAACTAAAAGAGGAGGCAGTTAGGGTAAGATATAAACAGCTTTCGGAGGATAGATGGGCTAATGAGAGCATAGGCAATGGGGTCGAAGAGGTATGGGGTAGGTTTAAAAATGTAGTGTTAGAGTGTTCAGCAGAAGTTTGTGGTTACAGGAAAGAGGGTGCGGGAGGGAAGAGGACGATTGGTGGAATGATGATGTAAAGAGAGCAGTAAGGGAGAAAAAATTAGCATATGAGAAGTTTTTACAAAGTAGAAGTGATGCAAGGAGGGAAGAGTATATGGAGAAAAAGAGAGAGGTTAAGAGAGTGGTGAAGCAATGTAAAAAGAGAGCAAATTAGAGAGTGGGTGAGATGTTATCAACAAATTTTGTTGAAAATAAGAAAAAGTTTTGGAGTGAGATTAACAAGTTAAGGAAGCCTAGAGAACAAATGGATTTGTCAGTTATAAAAAAGAAGAGGAGAGTTATTAAATGGAGAGTTAGAGGTATTGGGAAGATGGAGGGAATATTTTGAGGAATTGTTAAATGTTGATGAAGATAGGGAAGCTGTGATTTCGTGTATAGGGCAAGGAGGAATAACATCTTGTAGGAGTGAGGAAGAGCCAGTTGTGAGTGTGGGGAAAGTTCGTGAAGCAGTAGGTAAAATGAAAGGGGGTAAAGCAGCTGGGATTGACGGGATATAGAAAATTAAAAGCAGGTGGGGATATAGTTTTGGAGTGGTTGGTGCAATTATTTAATAAATGTATGGAAGAGGGTAAGGTACCTAGGGATTGGCAGAGAGCATGCATAGTTCCTTTGTATAAAGGCAAAGGGGACAAAAGAGAGTGCAAAAATTATAGGGGGATAAGTCTGTTGAGTATACCTGGCAAAGTGTATGGTAGAGTTATTATTGAAAGAATTAAGAGTAAGACGGAGAATAGGATAGCAGATGAACAAGGAGGCTTTAGGAAAGGTAGGGGGTGTATGGACCAGGTGTTTACAGTGAAACATATAAGTGAACAGTATTTAGACAAGGCTAAAGAGGTCTTTGTGGCATTTATGGATTTGGAAAAGGCGTATGACAGGGTGGATAGGGGGGCAATGTGGCAGATGTTGCAGGTGTATGGTGTAGGAGGTAGGTTACTGAAAGCAGTGAAGAGTTTTTACGAGGATAGTGAGGCTCAAGTCAGAGTATGTAGGAAAGAGGGAAATTATTTCCCAGTAAAAGTAGGCCTTAGAAAAGGATGTGTGATGTCACCGTGGTTGTTTAATATATTTATAGATGGGGTTGTAAGAGAAGTAAATGTGAGGGTCTTGGCAAAAGGCGTGGAGTTAAAAGATAAAGAATCACACATAAAGTGGGAGTTGTCACAGTTGCTCTTTGCTGATGACACGGTGCTCTTGGGAGATTCTGAAGAGAAGTTGCAGAGATTGGTGAATGAATTTGGTAGGGTGTGCAAAAGAAGAAAATTAAAAGTGAATACAGGAAAGAGTAAGGTTATGAGGATAACAAAAAAGATTAGGTGATGAAAGAATGGATATCAGATTGGAGGGAGAGAGTATGGAGGAGGTGAATGTATTCAGATATTTGGGAGTGGACGTGTCAGCGGATGGGTCTATGAAAGATGAGGTGAATCACAGAATTGGTGAGGGGAAAAGGGTGAGTGGTGCACTTAGGAGCCTGTGGAGACAAAGAACTTTGTCCTTGGAGGCAAAAAGGGGAATGTATGAGAGTATAGTTTTACCTACGCTCTTATATGGGTGTGAAGCATGGGTGATGAATGTTGCAGCGAGGAGAAGGCTGGAGGCAGTGGAGATGTAATGTCTGAGGGCAATGTGTGGTGTGAATATAATGCAGAGAGTTCGTAGTTTGGAAGTTAGGAGGAGGTGCGGGATTACCAAAACTGTTGTCCAGAGGGCTGAGGAAGGGTTGTTGAGGTGGTTCGGACATGTAGAGAGAATGAAGCGAAACAGAGTGACTTCAAGAGTGTATCAGAATGTAGTGGAAGGAAGGCGGGGTAGAGGTCGGCCTAGGAAAGGTTGGAGGGAAGGGGTAAAGGAGGTTTTGTGTGCTAGGGGCTTGGACTTCCAGCAAGCATGCGTGAGCGTGTTTGATAGGAGTGAATGGAGACAAATGGTTTTTAATACTTGACGTGCTGTTGGAGTGTGAGCAAAGTAGCATTTATGAAGGGATTCAGGGAAACCGGCAGGCTGGACTTGAGTCCTGGAGATGGGAAGTACAGTGCCTGCACTCTGAAGGAAGGGTGTTAATGTTGCAGTTTAAAAACTGTAGTGTAAATCACCCTTCTGGTAAGACAGTGATGGAGTGAATGATGGTGAAAGTTTTTATTTTTCTGGCCACCCTGCCTTGGTGGAAATCGGCCAGTGTGCTAATAAATAAATAAATATATATAAATATATATAAATATATATATATAATATATATATAAATATATATATATATATATATATATATATATATATATATATATATATATATATATATATATATATATATAAATATATATATATATATATATATATATATATATATATATATATATATATATATATATATATATATATATATATATACATATATGCAATAAGATCACAGTAAACAGGTGATTTCAGAATATGCAAAACAACCACCCTGAAAGAATAGAGAAATTCCAAGCGCTTTCGTGACTACTCACGAAAGCGCTTGGAATTTCTCTATTCTTTCAGAGTGGTTGTTTTGCATATATATATATATACATATATATATATATATATATATATATATATATATATATATATATATATATATATATATATATATATATATATATATATATATATATATATATATATATAAATGGGGGGAAATAAATGGGATTAAATCTGGAGTATCTGAGAGAGTTAGAGCAAAGGAAGGGGTAGCAGTAATGTTGAAGGATCAGTTATGGAAGGAGAAAAGAGAATATGAATGTGTAAATTCAAGAATTATGTGGATTAAAGTAAAGGTTGGATGTGAAAAGTGGGTCATAATAAGCGTGTATGCACCTGGAGAAGAGAGGAATGTAGAGGAGAGAGAGAGATTTTGGGAGATGTTAAGTGAATGTATAGGAGCCTTTGAACCAAGTGAGAGAGAAATTGTGGTAGGGGATCTGAATGCTAAAGTAGGAGAAACTTTTAGAGAGGGTGTGGTAGGTAAGTTTGGGGTGCCAGGTGTAAATGATAATGGGAGCCCTTTGATTGAACTTTGTATAGAAAGGGGTTTAGTTATAGGTAATACATATTTTAAGAAAAAGAGGATGAATAAGTATACATGATATGAAGTAGGGCGAAATGACAGTAGTTTGTTGGATTATGTATTAGTAGATAAAAGACTGTTGACTAGACTTCAGGATGTACATGTTTATAGAGGGGCCACAGATATATCAGATCACTTTCTGGTTGTAGCTACACTGAGAGTAAAAGGTAGATGGGATACAAGGAGAATAGAAGTATCAGGGAAGAGAGAGGTGAAGGTTTATAAACTAAAAGAGGAGGCAGTTAGGGTAAGATATAAACAGCTTTCGGAGGATAGATGGGCTAATGAGAGCATAGGCAATGGGGTCGAAGAGGTATGGGGTAGGTTTAAAAATGTAGTGTTAGAGTGTTCAGCAGAAGTTTGTGGTTACAGGAAAGAGGGTGCGGGAGGGAAGAGGACGATTGGTGGAATGATGATGTAAAGAGAGCAGTAAGGGAGAAAAAATTAGCATATGAGAAGTTTTTACAAAGTAGAAGTGATGCAAGGAGCGAAGAGTATATGGAGAAAAAGAGAGAGGTTAAGAGAGTGGTGAAGCAATGTAAAAAGAGAGCAAATTAGAGAGTGGGTGAGATGTTATCAACAAATTTTGTTGAAAATAAGAAAAAGTTTTGGAGTGAGATTAACAAGTTAAGGAAGCCTAGAGAACAAATGGATTTGTCAGTTATAAAAAAGAAGAGGAGAGTTATTAAATGGAGAGTTAGAGGTATTGGGAAGATGGAGGGAATATTTTGAGGAATTGTTAAATGTTGATGAAGATAGGGAAGCTGTGATTTCGTGTATAGGGCAAGGAGGAATAACATCTTGTAGGAGTGAGGAAGAGCCAGTTGTGAGTGTGGGGAAAGTTCGTGAAGCAGTAGGTAAAATGAAAGGGGGTAAAGCAGCTGGGATTGACGGGATATAGAAAAGTTAAAAGCAGGTGGGGATATAGTTTTGGAGTGGTTGGTGCAATTATTTAATAAATGTATGGAAGAGGGTAAGGTACCTAGGGATTGGCAGAGAGCATGCATAGTTCCATTGTATAAAGGCAAAGGGGACAAAAGAGAGTGCAAAAATTATAGGGGGATAAGTCTGTTGAGTATACCTGGCAAAGTGTATGGTAGAGTTATTATTGAAAGAATTAAGAGTAAGACGGAGAATAGGATAGCAGATGAACAAGGAGGGTTTAGGAAAGGTAGGGGGTGTATGGACCAGGTGTTTACAGTGAAACATATAAGTGAACAGTATTTAGACAAGGCTAAAGAGGTCTTTGTGGCATTTATGGATTTGGAAAAGGCGTATGACAGGGTGGATAGGGGGGCAATGTGGCAGATGTTGCAGGTGTATGGTGTAGGAGGTAGGTTACTGAAAGCAGTGAAGAGTTTTTACGAGGATAGTGAGGCTCAAGTCAGAGTATGTAGGAAAGAGGGAAATTATTTCCCAGTAAAAGTAGGCCTTAGAAAAGGATGTGTGATGTCACCGTGGTTGTTTAATATATTTATAGATGGGGTTGTAAGAGAAGTAAATGCGAGGGTCTTGGCAAGAGGCGTGGAGTTAAAAGATAAAGAATCACACATAAAGTGGGAGTTGTCACAGTTGCTCTTTGCTGATGACACGGTGCTCTTGGGAGATTCTGAAGAGAAGTTGCAGAGATTGGTGGATGAATTTGGTAGGGTGTGCAAAAGAAGAAAATTAAAAGTGAATACAGGAAAGAGTAAGGTTATGAGGATAACAAAAAGATTAGGTGATGAAAGAATGGATATCAGATTGGAGGGAGAGAGTATGGAGGAGGTGAATGTATTCAGATATTTGAGAGTGGACGTGTCAGCGGATGGGTCTATGAAAGATGAGGTGAATCACAGAATTGGTGAGGGGAAAAGGGTGAGTGGTGCACTTAGGAGTCTGTGGAGACAGAGAACTTTGTCCTTGGAGGCAAAAAGGGGAATGTATGAGAGTATAGTTTTACCTACGCTCTTATATGGGTGTGAAGCATGGGTGATGAATGTTGCAGCGAGGAGAAGGCTGGAGGCAGTGGAGATGTCATGTCTGAGGGCAATGTGTGGTGTGAATATAATGCAGAGAGTTCGTAGTTTGGAAGTTAGGAGGAGGTGCGGGATTACCAAAACTGTTGTCCAGAGGGCTGAGGAAGGGTTGTTGAGGTGGTTCGGACATGTAGAGAGAATGGAGCGAAACAGAGTGACTTCAAGAGTGTATCAGTTTGTAGTGGAAGGAAGGCGGGGTAGAGGTCGGCCTAGGAAAGGTTGGAGGGAGGGGGTTAAGGAGGTTTTGTGTGCTAGGGGCTTGGACTTCCAGCAGGCATGCGTGAGCGTGTTTGATAGGAGTGAATGGAGACAAATGGTTTTTAATACTTGACGTGCTGTTGGAGTGTGAGCAAAGTAACATTTATCAAGGGGTTCAGGGAAACCGGCAGGCCGGACTTGAGTCCTGGAGATGGGAAGTACAGTGCCTGCACTCTGAAGGAGGGGTGTTAATGTTGCAGTTTAAAAACTGTAGTGTAAAGCACGCTTCTGGCAAGACAGTGATGGAGTGAATGATGGTGAAAGTTATTCTTTTTCGGGCCACCCTGCCATGGTGGGAATCGGCCAGTGTGATAAAATATATATATATATATATATATATATATATATATATATATATATATATATATATATATATATATATATATATATATATATATATATATATATATATATATATAAACGCTGATCTCTGGCTGAAGGAGACTCGAACCTACGAACCTTGGAACAAGGTACGCAGTGCTATACCAAACTCAAAACACTGGACCAATACCTTGGAGTCCAGCTTGCGCTAGACTTTGATCCAAGGCAGCCAGCTTCCAGGGAGAAGGCTTACAGCTTTTCATCTCATCCCCTGCATGTATCAGCCTTACTAGAAATTTTAACATGACCCTGAGGTACATAACATGAGCGTGAGGTACATAACATGAGCGTGAGGTACATAACATGACCGTGAGGTACATAACATGAGGGTGAGGTACATAACATGAGCGTGAGGTACATAACATGAGCGTGAGGAACATAACATGAGCGTGAGGTACATAACATGAGCGTGAGGTACATAACATGTGGGTGAGGTACATAACATGAGCGTGAGGTACATAACATGTGGGTGAGGTACATAACATGAGCGTGAGGTACATAACATGAGCGTGAGTTACATAACATGAGCGTGAGGTACATAACATGAGCGTGAGGTACATAACATGAGCGTGAGTTACATAACATGAGCGTGAGGTACATAACATGAGCGTGAGGTACATAACATGAGGGTGAGGTACATAACATCAGCGTGAGGTACATAACATGACCGTGAGGTACATAACATGAGGGTGAGGAACATAACATGAGCGTGAGGTACATAACATGAGCGTGAGGTACATAACATGAGCGTGAGGTACATAACATGAGCGTGAGGTACATAACATGAGCGTGAGGAACATAACATGAGCGTGAGGTACATAACATGAGCGTGAGGTACATAACATGAGCGTGAGGTACATAACATGAGCGTGAGGTACATAACATGAGCGTGAGGTACATAACATGAGCGTGAGGTACATAACATGAGCGTGAGGTACATAACATGAGCGTGAGGTACATAACATGAGCGTGAGGTACATAACATGAGCGTGAGGTACATAACATGAGCGTGAGGTACATAACATGAGCGTGAGGTACATAACATGAGCGTGAGGTACATAACATGAGCGTGAGGTACATAACATGAGCGTGAGGTACATAACATGAGCGTGAGGTACATAACATGTGGGTGAGGTACATAACATGTGGGTGAGGTACATAACATGAGCGTGAGGAACATAACATGTGGGTGAGGTACATAACATGTGGGTGAGGTACATAACATGAGCGTGAGGTACATAACATGAGCGTGAGGTACATAACATGAGCGTGAGGTACATAACATGAGCGTGAGGTACATAACATGAGCGTGAGGTACATAACATGTGGGTGAGGTACATAACATGTGGGTGAGGTACATAACATGAGCGTGAGGAACATAACATGTGGGTGAGGTACATAACATGTGGGTGAGGTACATAACATGAGCGTGAGGTACATAACATGAGCGTGAGGTACATAACATGAGCGTGAGGTACATAACATGAGCGTGAGGTACATAACATGAGCGTGAGGTACATAACATGTGGGTGAGGTACATAACATGTGGGTGAGGTACATAACATGAGCGTGAGGAACATAACATGTGGGTGAGGTACATAACATGAGCGTGAGGTACATAACATGAGCGTGAGGTACATAACATGAGCGTGAGGTACATAACATGAGCGTGAGGTACATAACATGAGCGTGAGGTACATAACATGAGCGTGAGGTACATAACATGAGCGTGAGGTACATAACATGAGCGTGAGGTACATAACATGAGCGTGAGGTACATAACATGTGGGTGAGGTACATAACATGTGGGTGAGGTACATAACATGTGGGTGAGGTACATAACATGAGCGTGAGGTACATAACATGAGCGTGAGGTACATAACATGAGCGTGAGGTACATAACATGAGCGTGAGGTACATAACATGTGGGTGAGGTACATAACATGAGCGTGAGGTACATAACATGTGGGTGAGGTACATAACATGTGGGTGAGGTACATAACATGAGCGTGAGGTACATAACATGTGGGTGAGGTACATAACATGAGCGTGAGGTACATAACATGAGCGTGAGGTACATAACATGAGCGTGAGGTACATAACATGTGGGTGAGGTACATAACATGAGCGTGAGGTACATAACATGTGGGTGAGGTACATAACATGAGGGTGAGGTACATAACATGTGGGTGAGGTACATAACATGAGCGTGAGGTACATAACATGTGGGTGAGGTACATAACATGAGCGTGAGGTACATAACATGTGGGTGAGGTACATAACATGTGGGTGAGGTACATAACATGAGCGTGAGGTACATAACATGTGGGTGAGGTACATAACATGAGCGTGAGGTACATAACATGAGCGTGAGGTACATAACATGAGCGTGAGGTACATAACATGTGGGTGAGGTACATAACATGTGGGTGAGGTACATAACATGAGGGTGAGGTACATAACATGTGGGTGAGGTACATAACATGAGCGTGAGGTACATAACATGTGGGTGAGGTACATAACATGAGCGTGAGGTACATAACATGTGGGTGAGGTACATAACATGAGCGTGAGGTACATAACATGTGGGTGAGGTACATAACATGAGCGTGAGGTACATAACATGTGGGTGAGGTACATAACATGAGCGTGAGGTACATAACATGAGCGTGAGGTACATAACATGAGCGTGAGGTACATAACATGAGCGTGAGGTACATAACATGAGCGTGAGGTACATAACATGAGCGTGAGGTACATAACATGACCGTGAGGTACATAACATGAGCGTGAGGTACATAACATGAGCGTGAGGTACATAACATGAGCGTGAGGTACATAACATGTGGGTGAGGTACATAACATGAGCGTGAGGTACATAAAATGAGCGTGAGGTACATAACATGAGCGTGAGGTACATAACATGTGGGTGAGGTACATAACATGAGCGTGAGGTACATAACATGAGCGTGAGGTACATAACATGAGCGTGAGGTACATAACATGAGCGTGAGGTACATAACATGAGCGTGAGGTACATAACATGAGCGTGAGGTACATAACATGAGCGTGAGGTACATAACATGAGCGTGAGGTACATAACATGTGGGTGAGGTACATAACATGTGGGTGAGGTACATAACATGTGGGTGAGGTACATAACATGTGGGTGAGGTACATAACATGTGGGTGAGGTACATAACATGTGGGTGAGGTACATAACATGTGGGTGAGGTACATAACATGTGGGTGAGGTACATAACATGAGCGTGAGGTACATAACATGAGCGTGAGGTACATAACATGAGCGTGAGGTACATAACATGAGCGTGAGGTACATAACATGTGGGTGAGGTACATAACATGAGCGTGAGGTACATAACATGTGGGTGAGGTACATAACATGTGGGTGAGGTACATAACATGAGCGTGAGGTACATAACATGTGGGTGAGGTACATAACATGAGCGTGAGGTACATAACATGAGCGTGAGGTACATAACATGAGCGTGAGGTACATAACATGAGCGTGAGGTACATAACATGAGCGTGAGGTACATAACATGAGCGTGAGGTACATAACATGAGCGTGAGGTACATAACATGAGCGTGAGGTACATAACATGTGGGTGAGGTACATAACATGTGGGTGAGGTACATAACATGAGCGTGAGGTACATAACATGTGGGTGAGGTACATAACATGAGCGTGAGGTACATAACATGAGCGTGAGGTACATAACATGAGCGTGAGGTACATAACATGAGCGTGAGGTACATAACATGAGCGTGAGGTACATAACATGAGCGTGAGGTACATAACATGAGCGTGAGGTACATAACATGAGCGTGAGGTACATAACATGAGCGTGAGGTACATAACATGTGGGTGAGGTACATAACATGTGGGTGAGGTACATAACATGTGGGTGAGGTACATAACATGAGCGTGAGGTACATAACATGAGCGTGAGGTACATAACATGAGCGTGAGGTACATAACATGAGCGTGAGGTACATAACATGTGGGTGAGGTACATAACATGAGCGTGAGGTACATAACATGTGGGTGAGGTACATAACATGTGCGTGAGGTACATAACATGAGCGTGAGGTACATAACATGTGGGTGAGGTACATAACATGAGCGTGAGGTACATAACATGAGCGTGAGGTACATAACATGAGCGTGAGGTACATAACATGTGGGTGAGGTACATAACATGAGCGTGAGGTACATAACATGTGGGTGAGGTACATAACATGAGGGTGAGGTACATAACATGTGGGTGAGGTACATAACATGAGCGTGAGGTACATAACATGTGGGTGAGGTACATAACATGAGCGTGAGGTACATAACATGTGGGTGAGGTACATAACATGTGGGTGAGGTACATAACATGAGCGTGAGGTACATAACATGTGGGTGAGGTACATAACATGAGCGTGAGGTACATAACATGAGCGTGAGGTACATAACATGAGCGTGAGGTACATAACATGTGGGTGAGGTACATAACATGTGGGTGAGGTACATAACATGAGGGTGAGGTACATAACATGTGGGTGAGGTACATAACATGAGCGTGAGGTACATAACATGTGGGTGAGGTACATAACATGAGCGTGAGGTACATAACATGTGGGTGAGGTACATAACATGAGCGTGAGGTACATAACATGTGGGTGAGGTACATAACATGAGCGTGAGGTACATAACATGTGGGTGAGGTACATAACATGAGCGTGAGGTACATAACATGAGGGTGAGGTACATAACATGTGGGTGAGGTACATAACATGTGGGTGAGGTACATAACATGAGCGTGAGGTACATAACATGTGGGTGAGGTACATAACATGAGCGTGAGGTACATAACATGTGGGTGAGGTACATAACATGAGCGTGAGGTACATAACATGAGCGTGAGGTACATAACATGAGCGTGAGGTACATAACATGAGCGTGAGGTACATAACATGAGCGTGAGGTACATAACATGAGCGTGAGGTACATAACATGTGGGTGAGGTACATAACATGAGCGTGAGGTACATAACATGAGCGTGAGGTACATAACATGAGCGTGAGGTACATAACATGTGGGTGAGGTACATAACATGAGCGTGAGGTACATAACATGAGCGTGAGGTACATAACATGAGCGTGAGGTACATAACATGTGGGTGAGGTACATAACATGAGCGTGAGGTACATAACATGAGCGTGAGGTACATAACATGAGCGTGAGGTACATAACATGTGGGTGAGGTACATAACATGAGCGTGAGGTACATAACATGAGCGTGAGGTACATAACATGAGCGTGAGGTACATAACATGAGCGTGAGGTACATAACATGTGGGTGAGGTACATAACATGAGCGTGAGGTACATAACATGAGCGTGATGTACATAACATGAGCGTGAGGTACATAACATGAGGGTGAGGTACATAACATGAGCGTGAGGTACATAACATGAGCGTGAGGTACATAACATGAGGGTGAGGTACATAACATGAGCGTGAGGTACATAACATGAGCGTGAGGTACATAACATGAGCGTGAGGTACATAACATGAGGGTGAGGAACATAACATGAGCGTGAGGTACATAACATGTGGGTGAGGTACATAACATGAGCGTGAGGTACATAACATGTGGGTGAGGTACATAACATGAGCGTGAGGTACATAACATGAGCGTGAGGTACATAACATGAGCGTGAGGTACATAACATGAGCGTGAGGTACATAACATGAGCGTGAGGTACATAACATGAGCGTGAGGTACATAACATGTGGGTGAGGTACATAACATGAGCGTGAGGTACATAACATGTGGGTGAGGTACATAACATGAGCGTGAGGTACATAACATGTGGGTGAGGTACATAACATGAGCGTGAGGTACATAACATGAGCGTGAGGTACATAACATGAGCGTGAGGTACATAACATGAGCGTGAGGTACATAACATGAGCGTGAGGTACATAACATGAGCGTGAGGTACATAACATGAGCGTGAGGTACATAACATGAGCGTGAGGTACATAACATGTGGGTGAGGTACATAACATGAGCGTGAGGTACATAACATGTGGGTGAGGTACATAACATGAGCGTGAGGTACATAAAATGTGGGTGAGGTACATAACATGAGCGTGAGGTACATAACATGAGCGTGAGGTACATAACATGAGCGTGAGGTACATAACATGAGCGTGAGGTACATAACATGTGGGTGAGGTACATAACATGAGCGTGAGGTACATAACATGAGCGTGAGGTACATAACATGTGGGTGAGGTACATAACATGAGCGTGAGGTACATAACATGAGCGTGAGGTACATAACATGTGGGTGAGGTACATAACATGAGCGTGAGGTACATAACATGAGCGTGAGGTACATAACATGAGCGTGAGGTACATAACATGTGGGTGAGGTACATAACATGAGCGTGAGGTACATAACATGAGCGTGAGGTACATAACATGAGCGTGAGGTACATAACATGAGCGTGAGGTACATAACATGTGGGTGAGGTACATAACATGAGCGTGAGGTACATAACATGAGCGTGAGGTACATAACATGTGGGTGAGGTACATAACATGAGCGTGAGGTACATAACATGAGCGTGAGGTACATAACATGTGGGTGAGGTACATAACATGAGCGTGAGGTACATAACATGAGCGTGAGGTACATAACATGAACGTGAGGTACATAACATGTGGGTGAGGTACATAACATGAGCGTGAGGTACATAACATGAGCGTGAGGTACATAACATGAGCGTGAGGTACATAACATGAGCGTGAGGTACATAACATGAGCGTGAGGTACATAACATGAGCGTGAGGTACATAACATGAGCATGAGGTACATAACATGAGCGTGAGGTACATAACATGAGCGTGAGGTACATAACATGTGGGTGAGGTACATAACATGAGCGTGAGGTACATAACATGTGGGTGAGGTACATAACATGAGCGTGAGGTACATAACATGTGGGTGAGGTACATAACATGAGCGTGAGGTACATAACATGTGGGTGAGGTACATAACATGTGGGTGAGGTACATAACATGAGCGTGAGTTACATAACATGTGGGTGAGGTGCATAACATGAGCGTGAGGTACATAACATGAGCGTGAGGTACATAACATGAGCGTGAGGTACATAACATGAGCGTGAGGTACATAACATGAGCGTGAGGTACATAACATGTGGGTGAGGTACATAACATGAGCGTGAGGTACATAACATGTGGGTGAGGTACATAACATGAGCGTGAGGTACATAACATGTGGGTGAGGTACATAACATGAGCGTGAGGTACATAACATGTGGGTGAGGTACATAACATGAGCGTGAGGTACATAACATGTGGGTGAGGTACATAACATGAGCGTGAGGTACATAACATGAGCGTGAGGTACATAACATGAGCGTGAGGTACATAACATGAGCGTGAGGTACATAACATGAGCGTGAGGTACATAACATGAGCGTGAGGTACATAACATGTGGGTGAGGTACATAACATGAGCGTGAGGTACATAACATGAGCGTGAGGTACATAACATGAGCGTGAGGTACATAACATGAACGTGAGGTACATAACATGAGCGTGAGGTACATAACATGAGCGTGAGGTACATAACATGTGGGTGAGGTACATAACATGAGCGTGAGGTACATAACATGAGCGTGAGGTACATAACATGAGCGTGAGGTACATAACATGAGCGTGAGGTACATAACATGAGCGTGAGGTACATAACATGAGCGTGAGGTACATAACATGTGGGTGAGGTACATAACATGAGCGTGAGGTACATAACATGAGCGTGAGGTACATAACATGAGCGTGAGGTACATAACATGTGGGTGAGGTACATAACATGAGCGTGAGGTACATAACATGTGGGTGAGGTACATAACATGAGCGTGAGGTACATAACATGAGCGTGAGGTACATAACATGTGGGTGAGGTACATAACATGAGGGTGAGGTACATAACATGAGGGTGAGGTACATAACATGTGGGTGAGGTACATAACATGTGGGTGAGGTACATAACATGAGGGTGAGGTACATAACATGAGCGTGAGGTACATAACATGTGGGTGAGGTACATAACATGAGCGTGAGGTACATAACATGAGCGTGAGGTACATAACATGTGGGTGAGGTACATAACATGAGCGTGAGGTACATAACATGAGCGTGAGGTACATAACATGAGCGTGAGGTACATAACATGAGCGTGAGGTACATAACATGTGGGTGAGGTACATAACATGAGCGTGAGGTACATAACATGAGCGTGAGGTACATAACATGAGCGTGAGGTACATAACATGAGCGTGAGGTACATAACATGTGGGTGAGGTACATAACATGAGCGTGAGGTACATAACATGTGGGTGAGGTACATAACATGAGCGTGAGGTACATAACATGAGCGTGAGGTACATAACATGTGGGTGAGGTACATAACATGAGGGTGAGGTACATAACATGAGGGTGAGGTACATAACATGTGGGTGAGGTACATAACATGTGGGTGAGGTACATAACATGAGGGTGAGGTACATAACATGAGCGTGAGGTACATAACATGTGGGTGAGGTACATAACATGAGCGTGAGGTACATAACATGAGCGTGAGGTACATAACATGAGCGTGAGGTACATAACATGAGGGTGAGGTACATAACATGAGCGTGAGGTACATAACATGTGGGTGAGGTACATAACATGTGGGTGAGGTACATAACATGTGGGTGAGGTACATAACATGAGCGTGAGGTACATAACATGAGCGTGAGGTACATAACATGAGCGTGAGGTACATAACATGTGGGTGAGGTACATAACATGAGCGTGAGGTACATAACATGTGGGTGAGGTACATAACATGTGGGTGAGGTACATAACATGTGGGTGAGGTACATAACATGAGCGTGAGGTACATAACATGAGCGTGAGGTACATAACATGTGGGTGAGGTACATAACATGAGCGTGAGGTACATAACATGTGGGTGAGGTACATAACATGTGGGTGAGGTACATAACATGAGCGTGAGGTACATAACATGAGCGTGAGGTACATAACATGTGGGTGAGGTACATAACATGAGCGTGAGGTACATAACATGAGCGTGAGGTACATAACATGTGGGTGAGGTACATAACATGAGCGTGAGGTACATAACATGTGGGTGAGGTACATAACATGAGCGTGAGGTACATAACATGTGGGTGAGGTACATAACATGAGGGTGAGGTACATAACATGAGCGTGAGGTACATAACATGTGGGTGAGGTACATAACATGAGCGTGAGGTACATAACATGTGGGTGAGGTACATAACATGAGCGTGAGTTACATAACATGAGCGTGAGGTACATAACATGAGCGTGAGGTACATAACATGTGGGTGAGGTACATAACATGAGCGTGAGGTACATAACATGAGCGTGAGTTACATAACATGAGCGTGAGGTACATAACATGAGCGTGAGGTACATAACATGTGGGTGAGGTACATAACATGAGCGTGAGGTACATAACATGTGGGTGAGGTACATAACATGAGCGTGAGGTACATAACATGTGGGTGAGGTACATAACATGAGCGTGAGTTACATAACATGAGCGTGAGGTACATAACATGAGCGTGAGGTACATAACATGTGGGTGAGGTACATAACATGAGCGTGAGGTACATAACATGTGGGTGAGGTACATAACATGAGCGTGAGGTACATAACATGTGGGTGAGGTACATAACATGAGCGTGAGGTACATAACATGAGCGTGAGGTACATAACATGAGCGTGAGGTACATAACATGAGCGTGAGGTACATAACATGTGGGTGAGGTACATAACATGAGCGTGAGGTACATAACATGAGCGTGAGGTACATAACATGAGCGTGAGGTACATAACATGTGGGTGAGGTACATAACATGAGCGTGAGGTACATAACATGTGGGTGAGGTACATAACATGAGGGTGAGGTACATAACATGAGTGTGAGGTACATAACATGTGGGTGAGGTACATAACATGAGCGTGAGGTACATAACATGAGCGTGAGGTACATAACATGAGCGTGAGGTACATAACATGAGCGTGAGGTACATAACATGTGGGTGAGGTACATAACATGAGCGTGAGGTACATAACATGTGGGTGAGGTACATAACATGTGGGTGAGGTACATAACATGAGCGTGAGGTACATAACATGAGCGTGAGGTACATAACATGTGGGTGAGGTACATAACATGTGGGTGAGGTACATAACATTTGGGTGAGGTACATAACATGAGCGTGAGGTACATAACATGTGGGTGAGGTACATAACATGTGGGTGAGGTACATAACATGAGCGTGAGGTACATAACATGAGCGTGAGGTACATAACATGAGCGTGAGGTACATAACATGTGGGTGAGGTACATAACATGTGGGTGAGGTACATAACATGTGGGTGAGGTACATAACATGTGGGTGAGGTACATAACATGTGGGTGAGGTACATAACATGTGGGTGAGGTACATAACATGAGCGTGAGGTACATAACATGTGGGTGAGGTACATAACATGTGGGTGAGGTACATAACATGTGGGTGAGGTACATAACATGTGGGTGAGGTACATAACATGTGGGTGAAGTACATAACATGTGGGTGAGGTACATAACATGAGCGTGAGGTACATAACATGAGCGTGAGGTACATAACATGAGCGTGAGGTACATAACATGTGGGTGAGGTACATAACATGAGCGTGATGTACATAACATGTGGGTGAAGTACATAACATGTGGGTGAGGTAAATAACATGAGCGTGAGGTACATAACATGAGCGTGAGGTACATAACATGAGCGTGAGTTACATAACATGTGGGTGAGGTACATAACATGAGCGTGAGGTACATAACATGAGCGTGAGGTACATAACATGAGCGTGAGGTACATAACATGAGCGTGAGGTACATAACATGAGCGTGAGGTACATAACATGAGCGTGAGGTACATAACATGAGCGTGAGGTACATAACATGAGCGTGAGGTACATAACATGAGCGTGAGGTACATAACATGTGGGTGAGGTACATAACATGAGCGTGAGGTACATAACATGTGGGTGAGGTACATAACATGAGCGTGAGGTACATAACATGTGGGTGAGGTACATAACATGAGCGTGAGGTACATAACATGAGCGTGAGGTACATAACATGAGCGTGAGGTACATAACATGAGCGTGAGGTACATAACATGAGCGTGAGGTACATAACATGAGCGTGAGGTACATAACATGAGCGTGAGGTACATAACATGAGCGTGAGGTACATAACATGAGCGTGAGGTACATAACATGTGGGTGAGGTACATAACATGAGCGTGAGGTACATAACATGAGCGTGAGGTACATAACATGAGCGTGAGGTACATAACATGAGCGTGAGGTACATAACATGAGCGTGAGGTACATAACATGAGCGTGAGGTACATAACATGAGCGTGAGGTACATAACATGTGGGTGAGGTACATAACATGAGCGTGAGGTACATAACATGAGCGTGAGGTACATAACATGAGCGTGAGGTACATAACATGTGGGTGAGGTACATAACATGAGCGTGAGGTACATAACATGAGCGTGAGGTACATAACATGAGCGTGAGGTACATAACATGAGCGTGAGGTACATAACATGAGCGTGAGGTACATAACATGAGCGTGAGGTACATAACATGAGCGTGAGGTACATAACATGAGCGTGAGGTACATAACATGAGCGTGAGGTACATAACATGAGCGTGAGGTACATAACATGAGCGTGAGGTACATAACATGAGCGTGAGGTACATAACATGAGCGTGAGGTACATAACATGTGGGTGAGGTACATAACATGAGCGTGAGGTACATAACATGTGGGTGAGGTACATAACATGAGCGTGAGGTACATAACATGTGGGTGAGGTACATAACATGAGCGTGAGTTACATAACATGTGGGTGAGGTACATAACATGAGCGTGAGGTACATAACATGAGCGTGAGGTACATAACATGAGCGTGAGGTACATAACATGAGCGTGAGGTACATAACATGAGCGTGAGGTACATAACATGAGCGTGAGGTACATAACATGAGCGTGAGGTACATAACATGAGCGTGAGGTACATAACATGAGCGTGAGGTACATAACATGTGGGTGAGGTACATAACATGAGCGTGAGGTACATAACATGTGGGTGAGGTACATAACATGAGCGTGAGGTACATAACATGTGGGTGAGGTACATAACATGAGCGTGAGGTACATAACATGTGGGTGAGGTACATAACATGAGCGTGAGGTACATAACATGTGGGTGAGGTACATAACATGAGCGTGAGGTACATAACATGAGCGTGAGGTACATAACATGAGCGTGAGGTACATAACATGAGCGTGAGGTACATAACATGAGCGTGAGGTACATAACATGAGCGTGAGGTACATAACATGTGGGTGAGGTACATAACATGAGCGTGAGGTACATAACATGAGCGTGAGGTACATAACATGAGCGTGAGGTACATAACATGAGCGTGAGGTACATAACATGAGCGTGAGGTACATAACATGAGCGTGAGGTACATAACATGTGGGTGAGGTACATAACATGAGCGTGAGGTACATAACATGAGCGTGAGGTACATAACATGAGCGTGAGGTACATAACATGAGCGTGAGGTACATAACATGAGCGTGAGGTACATAACATGAGCGTGAGGTACATAACATGTGGGTGAGGTACATAACATGAGCGTGAGGTACATAACATGTGGGTGAGGTACATAACATGTGGGTGAGGTACATAACATGAGCGTGAGGTACATAACATGAGCGTGAGGTACATAACATGAGCGTGAGGTACATAACATGAGCGTGAGGTACATAACATGTGGGTGAGGTACATAACATGAGCGTGAGGTACATAACATGAGCGTGAGGTACATAACATGAGCGTGAGGTACATAACATGTGGGTGAGGTACATAACATGAGCGTGAGGTACATAACATGTGGGTGAGGTACATAACATGAGCGTGAGGTACATAATATGTGGGTGAGGTACATAACATGAGGGTGAGGTACATAACATGAGCGTGAGGTACATAACATGTGGGTGAGGTACATAACATGAGCGTGAGGTACATAACATGAGCGTGAGGTACATAACATGAGCGTGAGGTACATAACATGAGCGTGAGGTACATAACATGAGGGTGAGGTACATAACATGAGCGTGAGGTACATAACATGTGGGTGAGGTACATAACATGTGGGTGAGGTACATAACATGTGGGTGAGGTACATAACATGAGCGTGAGGTACATAACATGAGCGTGAGGTACATAACATGAGCGTGAGGTACATAACATGTGGGTGAGGTACATAACATGAGCGTGAGGTACATAACATGTGGGTGAGGTACATAACATGTGGGTGAGGTACATAACATGAGCGTGAGGTACATAACATGTGGGTGAGGTACATAACATGTGGGTGAGGTACATAACATGAGCGTGAGGTACATAACATGTGGGTGAGGTACATAACATGTGGGTGAGGTACATAACATGAGCGTGAGGTACATAACATGTGGGTGAGGTACATAACATGTGGGTGAGGTACATAACATGTGGGTGAGGTACATAACATGAGCGTGAGGTACATAACATGAGGGTGAGGTACATAACATGAGGGTGAGGTACATAACATGAGCGTGAGGTACATAACATGTGGGTGAGGTACATAACATGAGCGTGAGGTACATAACATGTGGGTGAGGTACATAACATGTGGGTGAGGTACATAACATGAGCGTGAGGTACATAACATGTGGGTGAGGTACATAACATGTGGGTGAGGTACATAACATGAGCGTGAGGTACATAACATGTGGGTGAGGTACATAACATGTGGGTGAGGTACATAACATGAGCGTGAGGTACATAACATGTGGGTGAGGTACATAACATGTGGGTGAGGTACATAACATGAGCGTGAGGTACATAACATGTGGGTGAGGTACATAACATGTGGGTGAGGTACATAACATGTGGGTGAGGTACATAACATGAGCGTGAGGTACATAACATGAGGGTGAGGTACATAACATGAGGGTGAGGTACATAACATGAGCGTGAGGTACATAACATGTGGGTGAGGTACATAACATGAGCGTGAGGTACATAACATGTGGGTGAGGTACATAACATGAGCGTGAGTTACATAACATGAGCGTGAGGTACATAACATGAGCGTGAGGTACATAACATGTGGGTTAGGTACATAACATGAGCGTGAGGTACATAACATGAGCGTGAGTTACATAACATGAGCGTGAGGTACATAACATGAGCGTGAGGTACATAACATGTGGGTGAGGTACATAACATGAGCGTGAGGTACATAACATGTGGGTGAGGTACATAACATGAGCGTGAGGTACATAACATGTGGGTGAGGTACATAACATGTGGGTGAGGTACATAACATGAGCGTGAGGTACATAACATGAGCGTGAGGTACATAACATGAGCGTGAGGTACATAACATGTGGGTGAGGTACATAACATGTGGGTGAGGTACATAACATGAGCGTGAGGTACATAACATGAGCGTGAGGTACATAACATGAGCGTGAGGTACATAACATGTGGGTGAGGTACATAACATGAGCGTGAGGTACATAACATGAGCGTGAGGTACATAACATGAGCGTGAGGTACATAACATGTGGGTGAGGTACATAACATGAGCGTGAGGTACATAACATGTGGGTGAGGTACATAACATGAGGGTGAGGTACATAACATGAGCGTGAGGTACATAACATGTGGGTGAGGTACATAACATGAGCGTGAGGTACATAACATGTGGGTGAGGTACATAACATGTGGGTGAGGTACATAACATGAGCGTGAGGTACATAACATGTGGGTGAGGTACATAACATGAGCGTGAGGTACATAACATGAGCGTGAGGTACATAACATGAGCGTGAGGTACATAACATGAGCGTGAGGTACATAACATGAGCGTGAGGTACATAACATGAGCGTGAGGTACATAACATGTGGGTGAGGTACATAACATGAGGGTGAGGTACATAACATGTGGGTGAGGTACATAACATGAGCGTGAGGTACATAACATGAGCGTGAGGTACATAACATGTGGGTGAGGTACATAACATGAGGGTGAGGTACATAACATGTGGGTGAGGTACATAACATGAGCGTGAGGTACATAACATGTGGGTGAGGTACATAACATGTGGGTGAGGTACATAACATGAGCGTGAGGTACATAACATGAGCGTGAGGTACATAACATGTGGGTGAGGTACATAACATGTGGGTGAGGTACATAACATGTGGGTGAGGTACATAACATGAGCGTGAGGTACATAACATGTGGGTGAGGTACATAACATGTGGGTGAGGTACATAACATGAGCGTGAGGTACATAACATGAGCGTGAGGTACATAACATGAGCGTGAGGTACATAACATGTGGGTGAGGTACATAACATGTGGGTGAGGTACATAACATGTGGGTGAGGTACATAACATGTGGGTGAGGTACATAACATGTGGGTGAGGTACATAACATGTGGGTGAGGTACATAACATGAGCGTGAGGTACATAACATGTGGGTGAGGTACATAACATGTGGGTGAGGTACATAACATGTGGGTGAGGTACATAACATGTGGGTGAGGTACATAACATGTGGGTGAAGTACATAACATGTGGGTGAGGTACATAACATGAGCGTGAGGTACATAACATGAGCGTGAGGTACATAACATGTGGGTGAGGTACATAACATGAGCGTGAGGTACATAACATGAGCGTGAGGTACATAACATGTGGGTGAGGTACATAACATGTGGGTGAGGTACATAACATGAGCGTGAGGTACATAACATGAGCGTGAGGTACATAACATGTGGGTGAGGTACATAACATGAGCGTGAGGTACATAACATGAGCGTGAGGTACATAACATGAGCGTGAGGTACATAACATGAGCGTGAGGTACATAACATGAGAGTGAGGTACATAACATGAGCGTGAGGTACATAACATGAGCGTGAGGTACATAACATGAGAGTGAGGTACATAACATGAGCGTGAGGTACATAACATGAGCGTGAGGTACATAACATGAGCGTGAGGTACATAACAATAACACTATACAATACTTACTACACGCATCACTTGCGACCTCTCCCTACATCTACACTTCTCCAACAACATCTACACTTCTCCAACAACATCTACACTTCTCCAACAACATCTACACTTCTCCAACAACATCTACACTTCTCCAACAACATCTACACTTCTCCAACAACATCTACACTTCTCCAACAACATCTACACTTCTCCAACAACATTTACACTTCTCCAACAACATCTACACTTCTCCAACAACATCTACACTTCTTCAACAACATCTACACTTCTCCAACAACATCTACACTTCTTCAACAACATCTACACTTCTCCAACAACATCTACACTTCTTCAACAACATCTACACTTCTCCAACAACATATAAAATTCTCCAACAACATCTACACTTCTCCAACAACATCTACACTTCTCAAACAACATCTACACATCTCCAACAACATCCACACTTCTCCAACAACATTTACACTTCTCCAACAACAACTATTAGCGGTGACTGGGAGGAAGGGCAGAGTAAACAGTTTAGTTTAGTTTAATATGTTTATTATGCACCACATACCCATCCTGTGGGCGGTAGTCACCACATACCCATCCTGTGAGCGGTAGTCACCACATACCCATCCTGTGGGCGGTAGTCACCACATACCCATCCTGTGGGCGGTAGTCACCACATACCCATCCTGTGAGCGGTAATCACCACATACCCATCCTGTGAGCGGTAGTCACCACATACCCATCCTGTGAGCGGTAGTCACCACATACCCATCCTGTGGGCGGTAATCACCACATACCCATCCTGTGAGCGGTACTCACCACATACCCATCCTGTGGGCGGTAGTCACCACATACCCATCCTGTGGGCGGTAGTCACCACATACCCATCCTGTGGGCGGTAGTCACCATATACCCATCCTGTGAGCGGTAGTCACCACATACCCGTCCTGTGGGCGGTAGTCACCACATACCCATCCTGTGGGCGGTAGTCACCACATACCCATCCTGTGAGCGGTAGTCACCACATACCCATCCTGTGAGCGGTAGTCACCACATACCCATCCTGTGGGCGGTAGTCACCACATACCCATCCTGTGGGCGGTAGTCACCACATACCCATCCTGTGAGCGGTAATCACCACATACCCATCCTGTGAGCGGTAGTCACCACATACCCATCCTGTGGGCAGTAGTCACCACATACCCATCCTGTGAGCGGTAATCACCACATACCCATCCTGTGAGCGGTAGTCACCACATACCCATCCTGTGGGCGGTAGTCACCACATACCCATCCTGTGAACGGTACTCACCACATACCCATCCTGTGGGCGGTAGTCACCACATACCCATCCTGTGAGCGGTAGTCACCACATACCCATCCTCTGGGCGGTAGTCACCATATACCCATCCTGTGAGCGGTAGTCACCACATACCCATCCTGTGGGCGGTAGTCACCACATACCCATCCTGTGGGCGGTAGTCACCACATACCCATCCTGTGGGCGGTAGTCACCACATACCCATCCTGTGAGCAGTAGTCACCACATACCATCCTGTGGGCGGTAGTCACCACATACCCATCCTGTGAGCGGTAGTCACCACATACCCATCCTGTGGGCGGTAGTCACCACATACCCATCCTGTGAGCGGTAGTCACCACATACCCATCCTTTGGGCGGTAGTCATCACATACCCATCTTGTGGGCGGTAGTCACCACATACCCATCCTGTGGGCGGTAGTCACCACATATCCATCCTGTGGGCGGTAGTCGTCCCATACCCATCCTGTGGGCGGTAGTCACCACATACTCATCCTGTGGGCGGTAGTCACCACATACCCATCCTGTGGGCGGTAGTCACCACATACCCATCCTGTGGGCGGTAGCCACCACATACCCATCCTGTGGGCGGTAGTCACCACATACCCATCCTGTGGGCGGTAGTCACCACATACCCATCCTGTGAGCGGTAGTCACCACATACCCATCCTGTGGGCGGTAGTCACCACATACCCATCCTGTGGGCGGTAGTCACCACATACCCATCCTGTGGGCGGTAGTCACCACATATCTATCCAGTGGGCGGTAGTCACCCCAGACCCATCCTGTGGGCGGTAGTCACCACATACTCATCCTTTGGGCGGTAGTCATCACATACCCATCTTGTGGGCGGTAGTCACCACATACCCATCCTGTGGGCGGTAGTCACCACATATCCATCCTGTGGGCGGTAGTCATCCCATACCCATCCTGTGGGCGGTAGTCACCACATACTCATCCTGTGGGCGGTAGTCACCACATACCCATCCTGTGGGCGGTAGTCACCACATACCCATCCTGTGGGCGGTAGCCACCACATACCCATCCTGTGGGCGGTAGTCACCACATACCCATCCTGTGGGCGGTAGTCACCACATACCCATCCTGTGGGCGGTAGTCACCACATATCCATCCAGTGGGCGGTAGTCACCCCAGACCCATCCTGTGGGCGGTAGTCACCACATACTCATCCTGTGGGCGGTAGTCACCACATACCCATCCTGTGGGCGGTAGTCACCACATACCCATCCTGTGGGCGGTAGTCACCACATATCCATCCTGTGGGCAGTAGTCACCCCAGACCCATCCTGTGGGCGGTAGTCACCACATACTTTTCCTGTGGGCGGTAGTCACCACATACCCATCCTGTGGGTGGTAGTCACCACATACCCATCCTGTGGGTGGTAGTCACCCCAGACCCATCCTGTGGGTGGTAGTCACCCCAGACCCATCCTGTGGGCGGTAGTCACCACATACCCATCCTGTGGGCGGTAGTCACCACATACCCATCCTGTGGGCGGTAGTCACCACATATCCATCCTGTGGGCAGTAGTCACCCCAGACCCATCCTGTGGGCGGTAGTCACCACATACTCATCCTGTAGGCGGTAGTCACCACATACCCATCCTGTGGGCGGTAGTCACCACATACCCATCCTGTGGGCGGTAGCCACCACATACCCATCCTTTGGGCGGTAGTCACCACATACCCATCCTGTGGGCGGTAGTCACCACATACCCATCCTGTGAGCGGTAGTCACCACATACCCATCCTGTGGGCGGTAGTCACCACATACCCATCCTGTGGGTGGTAGTCACCCCAGACCCATCCTGTGGGCGGTAGTCACCCCAGACCCATCCTGTGGGTGGTAGTCACCCCAGACCCATCCTGTGGGTGGTAGTCACCCCAGACCCATCCTGTTGGCGGTAGTCACTCCAGACCCATCCTGTGGGCGGTAGTCACCCCAGACCCATCCTGTGGGCGGTAGTCACCCCAGACCCATCCTGTGGGCGGTAGTCACCCCAGACCCATCCTGTGGGCGGTAGTCACCCCAGACCCATCCTGTGGGCGGTAGTCACCCCAGACCCATCCTGTGGGCGGTAGTCACCCCAGACCCATCCTATGGGTGGTAGTCACCCCAGACCCATCCTGTGGGTGGTAGTCACCCCAGACCCATCCTGTGGGTGCTAGTCACCCCAGACCCATCCTGTGGGCGGTAGTCACCCCAGACCCATCCTGTGGGCGGTAGTCACCCCAGACCCATCCTGTGGGCGGTAGTCACCCCAGACCCATCCTGTGGGCGGTAGTCACCCCAGACCCATCCTGTGGGCGGTAGTCACCCCAGACCCATCCTGTGGGTGGTAGTCACCCCAGACCCATCCTGTGGGTGGTAGTCACCCCAGACCCATCCTGTGGGTGGTAGTCACCCCAGACCCATCCTGTGGGTGGTAGTCAAAAGATTACAAAGGTACATAATTGGTCCAGAGACTGGGACCCCAAATTTATGATAACTGACCAAGTTACAAAGGTAGTGAACTAGATCTGGTCACAGTCATGACCAAGTTACCAAGGTAGTGAACAAGATCTGGTCACAGTCATGACGAAGTTACAAAGGTAGTGAACTAGATCTGGTCACAGTCATGACCAAGTTACGAAGGTAGTGAACAAGATCTGGTCACAGTCATGGCCAAGTTACAAAGGTAGTGAACTAGATCTGGTCACAGTCATGACCAAGTTACGAAGGTAGTGAACAAGATCTGGTCACAGTCATGCCCAAGTTACAAAGGTAGTGAACTAGATCTGGTCACAGTCATGACCAAGTTACGAAGGTAGTGAACAAGATCTGGTCACAGTCATGACCAAGTTACAAAGGTAGTGAACAAGATCTGGTCACAGTCATGACCAAGTTACAAAGGTAGTGAACAAGATCTGGTCACAGTCATGACTAAGTTACAAAGGTAGTGAACTAGATCTGGTCACAGTCATGACCAAGTTACAAAGGTAGTGAACAAGATCTGGTCACAGTCATGACCAAGTTACAAAGGTAGTGAACTAGATCTGGTCACAGTCATGACCAAGTTACAAAGGTAGTGAACAAGATCTGGTCACAGTCATGACCAAGTTACAAAGGTAGTGAACTAGATCTGGTCACAGTCATGACCAAGTTACAAAGGTAGTGAACAAGATCTGGTCACAGTCATGACCAAGTTACAAAGGTAGTGAACAAGATCTGGTCACAGTCATGACCAAGTTACAAAGGTAGTGAACAAGATCTGGTCACAGTCATGACCAAGTTACAAAGGTAGTGAACAAGATCTGGTCACAGTCATGACCAAGTTACAAAGGTAGTGAACAAGATCTGGTCACAGTCATGACCAAGTTACAAAGGTAGTGAACAAGATCTGGTCACAGTCATGGCCAAGTTACAAAGGTAGTGAACAAGATCTGGTCAGAGTCATGACCAAGTTACAAAGGTAGTGAACAAGATCTGGTCACAGTCATGACCAAGTTACAAAGGTAGTGAACAAGATCTGGTCACAGTCATGACCAAGTTACAAAGGTAGTGAACAAGATCTGGTCACAGTCATGACCAAGTTACAAAGGTAGTGAACTAGATCTGGTCACAGTCATGACCAAGTTACAAAGGTAGTGAACAAGATCTGGTCACAGTCATGACCAAGTTACAAAGGTAGTGAACAAGATCTGGTCACAGTCATGACCAAGTTACAAAGGTAGTGAACAAGATCTGGTCACAGTCATGACCAAGTTACAAAGGTAGTGAACTAGATCTGGTCACAGTCATGACCAAGTAAGAAGTATAAACAACATGACCAGTCATGACCAAGTAAGAAGTATAAACAACATGACCAGTCATGACCAAGTAAGAAGTATAAACAACATGACCAGTCATGACCAAGTAAGAAGTATAAACAACATGACCAGTCATGACCAAGTAAGAAGTATAAACAACATGACCAGTCATGACCAAGTAAGAAGTATAAACAACATGACCAGTCATGACCAAGTAAGAAGTATAAACAACATGACCAGTCATGACCAAGTAAGAAGTATAAACAACATGACCAGTCATGACCAAGTAAGAAGTATAAACAACATGACCAGTCATGACCAAGTAAGAAGTATAAACAACATGACCAGTCATGACCAAGTAAGAAGTATAAACAACATGACCAGTCATGACCAAGTAAGAAGTATAAACAACATGACCAGTCATGACCAAGTAAGAAGTATAAACAACATGACCAGTCATGACCAAGTAAGAAGTATAAACAACATGACCAGTCATGACCAAGTAAGAAGTATAAACAACATGACCAGTCATGACCAAGTAAGAAGTATAAACAACATGACCAGTCATGACCAAGTAAGAAGTATAAACAACATGACCAGTCATGACCAAGTAAGAAGTATAAACAACATAACCACTCACCACCAACGCGCAGAAACTCTCTGACGTCACAAGATGACGTCACGTGCTCCACAAGTGGCCTTCCCAACACCCGACTCCGTTTTCTTCCCAGAAACTTGTTTGGGGTTAATGTCTTCAAAACGTATTGATTTACCTGGAGTTTACCTGGAGAGAGTTTCGGGGGTCAACGCCCCCGCGGCCCGGTCTGTGACCAGGCCTCCTGGTGGATCAGCGCCTGATCAACCAGGCTGTTGCTGCTGGCTGCACTCAGAAACTGTTTTTGTTTTATTAATTTCCCGAAACGTTAATAAATGATTAATATCTTAAAAAAATCTTACATTCATTGGACTATAATGATCTGAAGAATAATAGGGAACTTAATATTTTAAAAACATAAATTTGCTGATTATTTTATTGTATATAGATGGGGTCCACCTCTGGTGTAAATTGTGGGACCCACAGCCTCGGAGAAGTGGATATAAAGGCTTCAAGGAAGAATTTTTGGATTTCTTCCTGAAGCCGTTTAAATATTCCACTTCCCCTACCATCCCATCTTTTCATTCTTTTTTACCAGTAGGTATATTTTATTATTGCTGATTATTATGTATCAACAAATCTTTACACAGAGCTGCTGATTTGTTGGGAACTACACCAACACTACCAGGTGTTGTGGGAACTACACCAACATTACCAGGTGTTGTGGGAACTACACCAACATTACCAGGTGTTGTGGGAACTACACCAACATTACCAGGTGTTGTGGGAACTACACCAACACTACCAGGTGTGGTGGGAACTACACCAACACTACCAGGTGTTGTGGAAACTACACCAACACTACTAGGTGTTGTGGGAACTACACCAACACTACCAGGTGTTGTGGGAACTACACCAACACTACCAGGTGTTGTGGGAACTACACCAACACTACCAGGTGTTGTGGGAACTACACCAACACTACTAGGTGTTGTGGAAACTACACCAACACTACCAGGTGTTGTGGAAACTACACCAACACTACCAGGTGTTGTGGGAACTACACCAACACTACCAGGTGTTGTGGGAACTACACCAACACTACTAGGTGTTGTGGAAACTACACCAACACTACCAGGTGTTGTGGGAACTACACCAACACTACCAGGTGTTGTGGGAACTACACCAACACTACCAGGTGTTGTGGGAACTACACCAACACTACCAGGTGTTGTGGGAACTACACCAACATTACCAGGTGTTGTGGGAACTACACCAACACTACCAGGTGTTGTGGGAACTACACCAACACTACCAGGTGTTGTGGGAACTACACCAACATTACCAGGTGTTGTGGGAACTACACCAACACTACCAGGTGTTGTGGGAACTACACCAACACTACCAGGTGTTGTGGGAACTACACCAGCACTACCAGGTGTTGTGGGAACTACACCAGCACTACCAGGTGTTGTGGGAACTACACCAACACTACCAGGTGTTGTGGAAACTACACCAACACTACCAGGTGTTGTGGGAACTACACCAACACTACCAGGTGTTGTGGGAACTACACCAACACCACCAGGTGTTGTGGGAACAACACCAACACCATGCAAGGTGTTGTGGGAACAACACTAACACCATACAAGGTGTTGTGGGAACAACACCAACACCATGCAAGGTGTTGTGGGAACAACACTAACACCATACAAGGTGTTGTGGGAACTACACCAACACCATGCAAGGTGTTGTGGGAACAACACTAACACCATACAAGGTGTTGTGTTAACTACACCAACACTACCAGGTGTTGTGGGAACTACACCAACACCACCAGGTGTTGTGGGAACTACACCAACACTACCAGGTGTTGTGGGAACTACACCAACACTACCAGGTGTTGTGGGAACTACACCAACACTACCAGGTGTTGTGGGAGCTACACCAACACTAACAGGTGTTGTGGGAACAACACCAACACCATACAAGGTGTTGTGGGAACTACACCAACACTACCAGGTGTTGTGGGAACTACACCAGCACTACCAGGTGTTGTGGGAACTACACCAACACCACCAGGTGTTGTGGGAACTACACCAACACTACCAGGTGTTGTGGGAACTACACCAGCACTACCAGGTGTTGTGGGAACTACACCAGCACTACCAGGTGTTGTGGGAACTACACCAGCACTACCAGGTGTTGTGGGAACTACACCAACACCACCAGGTGTTGTGGGAACTACACCAGCACTACCAGGTGTTGTGGGAACTACACCAGCACTACCAGGTGTTGTGGGAACTACACCAACACTACCAGGTGTTGTGGGAACTACACCAACACCACCAGGTGTTGTGGGAACTACATCAACACTACCAGGTGTTGTGGGAACTACACCAACACTACCAGGTGTTGTGGGAACTACACCAGCACTACCAGGTGTTGTGGGAACTACACCAACATTACCAGGTGTTGTGGGAACTACACCAACACTACCAGGTGTTGTGGGAACTACACCAGCACTACCAGGTGTTGTGGGAACTACACCAACATTACCAGGTGTTGTGGGAACTACACCAACACTACCAGGTGTTGTGGGAACTACACCAACACTACCAGGTGTTGTGGGAACTACACCAACACTACCAGGTGTTGTGGGAACTACACCAACACTACCAGGTGTTGTGGTAACTACACCAACACTACCAGGTGTTGTGGTAACTACACCAACACTACCAGGTGTTGTGGTAACTACACCAACACTACCAGGTGTTGTGGGAACTACACCAACACTACCAGGTGTTGTGGGAACTACACCAACACTACCAGGTGTTGTGGTAACTACACCAACACTACCAGGTGTTGTGGTAACTACACCAACACTACCAGGTGTTGTGGGAGCTACACCCAACACCACCAGGTGTTGTGGGAACTACACCAACACACTACCAACACACAGCCTGGCTGGTCTGGCACCAGGTGAGTATCCTTGCCTAGTTTCCTGGTGAATACTTCTATACTTGTCCCAGTCTTGTTTTAAATATGTTGTTGCCAGATGTTGTGTAGTCTGGGGCCACGGATGTCGACTCATTGTTCGTTTATAGTGTCCTCTGCGCCCCTGCTTTCCACCGGGGTTTTTTTAAATTCCTCCCAGTTCTTTCACTCCAGTGTGTTATGGCAGTGTGCAGCTCTGGGACAATGTCCTCAAGTACTTTCCAAGTATATATTATTACGTATCTCTCCTCCGCTCCAGTGAGTACATATTTATCGCCTCTTCGCGGTCCGTAACGGATCTCTCTCTGTTATATCTCTAAAATTTCGCCTTCCCTGAAGGAAGCCGCCAACACTGAGTATTATTCCAAATTTTGGAGCACAAGCGATTTGAAATGTCACCATTGACACTATTTTCCTTGTTCTGAAGGTCTCACTATCCACCTGTCATCTACCAGGGTGTCTCGCGCTTGATCTTATTGTGTTCTAGGGATGAAAGTTAGCTTACTTAATTATCCCAGCTCATTCACATGTTCCTTTCGTTCTATTTACAGTTCTCTTGCGTTTTGTATAGTGTTCCTTTTGAGTTCTTCATTCTTTCCATACCTAAGCAGCTGGAACTTATCACCACTGAACGTTATGGTGTTCTCCACTGTCCACTAGAAAACCCTGCTTATATCTTCTACCAAGTTTTCAATGTCCAATAAAATGGATAACTTGGAGTTATTCGACTGGTGTGGGTCGCATCCTGGGACGAAACTGACCTAATTTGCCCAAAATGCTCTGCATAACAAGCGTTTCCTTTACACAGTAGTATGTCACTGATGTCAGCTATGGTCTGTATACCTTGTACATGTACTTGTACATATAAAGATATGATTATGATTATTTTTATTATTATTATTATTATTATTATTATTATTATTATTATTATTATTATTATTATTTCTTCATTCTTGTTTTAGAGTCATCTGTAAATTTCGATGTAGAACTATGATGGGTGTTTTTATCTATATTGTCTATGACGGTCAGAAACAGCAGAGGTGCCAGGACAGTGTCTTGGGGTACCGAGTTTTTTAACTTGCTGGTGCTGGATTTTGCTCTATTTACTATTACTCTTTGCGTTCTTTGTGTTAGAAACCTGATAATTCATCTTCCTACCTTCCTAGTCATGCCCATGTCATTCATTTTGTGTGCAGTCACTACAGGATGGAATTTCACAAACGTCTTTTCGAAATGTACATTTTACATCTGCATTTTAGTTTTTTTCCAGTGCCTCCATAATTCTGTTATAATGGTTTAACAGCTGTGGAAGGCATGATCTTCCAGTTCTAAAACTATGCTGGTTTGGATTATGCAGTTTTGCTGTACAATAAAGTTTGTAATATGACATATCATCACTCAAAGATTTTTATGATGTGGGATGTTAGGGTTACTAGGATGTAATTTTTGGCTCTATCTCCCTTATGTAAATAAGCTATGTCTACACTCTTTAAGGTCTCTGGTATGTCACCTAAATCTAGGTTCTTTCTTTAAAGAGTACTGAGGGTTCGTGCTAGTGGCACTTTGCACTTTTTTATAAATAGGGAATTCCACGAATATGGTCCAGGTACTGAGCCAGCAGATATGCTTTCAATTTATTTTCTGAATTTAATGGGATTAGTATTAACGTCAGTTAACTGGTCTATGAGGCCTTGTGATGAAACAAACCATACCACGGGCGGGGTTAGAACCCGCGATCAGCGAGTCACAAAACTCCAGACCGTCGCGTTAGCCACTGGACCAGCTAGCTTCAATAAGATTCATCCAACTAGGTATATTTCTACACCATAGGAAAGTTAGCATAGGCACCACTGTAACTACAAATGCAAGTTGAAGGCTTTGAGGGGACTTGAGCTAGAGTTCGTCACGGCCACGCTAGCTGGAGATTCGTCTGTAAAAACTTGCATTCGTGGTCACAGTGGTGCCTATGCTAACCTTCCTATGGTGTAGAAATATACCTAGTTGGATGAATCTTATTGTGGCTAGCTGGTCTAGTGGCTAACGCGACGGTCTGGAGTTTTATGACTCTGATCGCGGGTTCTAACCTGCTGTCAGAGATTTCGTGAGTCAGGTGTTGGGATGGTATGGAAAAAGGTTCCCGTGTTCTCCATCATGCTGTCATTTCGCTCATTTCCTGCTCATCGTCAGTATATAAACCTCCTCTTATTGAGTCTCCAGTTCTACAGGAAGTTCTTAGCATATGAACACAAATGTTTGGGTTTTCTAGCAATATCCTGGATGGTCTTTTGTTCCCTTTGTGCGTCTTCTATTTGGACATATTCACGTTTTTCAGCAATTCGGTTACCTTTTCTCTTCTTTTGTACCATCTCCTAAGTTCTCTTTCTATATCTTATCTTCTTCTGTGATCAGCCTTTCCAGGCACTGGTGAGGATTTAGTGTCGTGACTGTTTCCCAGGATATATCTGAGTTCTTGGTTAATTTTGTCCCAGTCAGTTCTACGGTTGTTGAAGTTAAATTTACTAAACATATGTTATACTCAAACGAGTATAAATATCCGTTTATACTCGTTTGTACTTCTGTGATGTTGTAGTCTGAATGTATTGTTTTTGGAATTGTTATGTTTATGATTAGTTTCTCGTTGTATTTAAATACCAGTTCCAGAGAATTTTAATTTCTAGTGGGATCACATATCTGTTGGTTCACTGAGTACTTTCATAAAGCCTCGTTAGTTCCCCAGTATGTACCTTGTATGTACCTATTTTCTACTTAAACACCTCGAACTTCTACTGTATCATTCAATGAATTCAACAATTCTGTACAACAAAAAGTAGCTTTTCCATCGAGTCCTACAACTTCCTGAGGCCTATTAACTCTGTCACATCTATACATATTACAGAATTTTTAATGGTTATCTCACCGTTGTAAACATCCCTCGTAAGTGTTTCTGTAAATGCTGTAAACATGGTGTTTGCTTCTGAGAGAAGCTCACTAATTTAACTGGTTTTGTCATTTTCATTTAAATTGAAACCCTGAATGTTAGCAAAAAGTTAGCAGGTTTGGTGTGTGTTTAGTTAGTACCACTGGTGATGTACTGCCTGGTATGTACTGCCTGGTATGTACTGCCTGGTATGTACTGCCTGGTATGTACTGCCTGGTAAGTACCTTGATGTACATACCTCTGGTTCCTCCAGTGTTGATTATGCTCTTGTCTGTTATACATTCGACCATGTTGAGTGTATGACTGACCTATAATATTTCCCTGTTTGTCCCTTTTTTGGTTCTGCTCTTTACTCTTTTCGTCTAAAAAAGAATGCTATTCATTTTTCTTTTTTCCAGTTTTCTCTGGACGGTAAAGTTCAATATTCACTTCGCTGCACTGAGGTTCTGCACGTCACTGGAAGTACGTATCTGCACTGAGGTTCTGCACGTCACTGGAAGTACGTATCTGCACTGCTCTCCAGGCGACTTTTATCATGACTCCCTTATCATGTTTGCACATTTTCTGGTGTGTTGATATCATCATTTTCTGGTGTGTTGATATCATCATTTTCTGGTGTGTTGATATCATCATTTTCTGGTGTGTTGATATCATCATTTTCTGGTGTGTTGATATCATCATTTTCTGGTGTGTTGATATCATCATTTTCTGGTGTGTTGATATCATCATTTTCTGGTGCGTTGATATCAACATTTTCTGGTGTGTTGATATCATCATTTTCTGGTGTGTTGATATCATCATTTTCTGGTGCGTTGATATCAACATTTTCTGGTGTGTTGATATCATCATTTTCTGGTGCGTTGATATCAACATTTTCTGGTGTGTTGATATCAACATTTTCTGGTGTGTTGATATCATCATTTTATGGTGTGTTGATATCATCATTTTCTGGTGTGTTGATATCATCATTTTCTGGTGCGTTGATATCAACATTTTCTGGTGTGTTGATATCATCATTTTCTGGTGCGTTGATATCAACATTTTCTGGTGTGTTGATATCATCATTTTCTGGTGTGTTGATATCATCATTTTCTGGTGCGTTGATATCAACATTTTCTGGTGTGTTGATATCATCATTTTCTGGTGCGTTGATATCAACATTTTCTGGTTTGTTGATATCAACATTTTCTGGTGTGTTGATATCATCATTTTCTGGTGTGTTGATATCATCATTTTCTGGTGTGTTGATATCATCATTTTCTGGTGTGTTGATATCATCATTCTCTGGTGTGTTGATATCATCATTTTCTGGTGTGTTGATATCATCATTTTCTGGTGTGTTGATATCATCATTCTCTGGTGTGTTGATATCATCATTCTCTGGTGTGTTGATATCATCATTTTCTGGTGTGTTGATATCATCATTCTCTGGTGTGTTGATATCATCATTTTCTGGTGTGTTGATATCATCATTCTCTGGTGTGTTGATATCATCATTCTCTGGTGTGTTGATATCATCATTTTCTGGTGTGTTGATATCATCATTTTCTGGTGTGTTGATATCATCATTTTCTGGTGTGTTGATATCATCATTTTCTGGTGTGTTGATATCATCATTCTCTGGTGTGTTGATATCATCATTCTCTGGTGTGTTGATATCATCATTTTCTGGTGTGTTGATATCATCATTCTCTGGTGTGTTGATATCATCATTTTCTGGTGTGTTGATATCATCATTTTCTGGTGTGTTGATATCATCATTCTCTGGTGTGTTGATATCATCATTTTCTGGTGTGTTGATATCATCATTTTCTGGTGTGTTGATATCATCATTCTCTGGTGTGTTGATATCATCATTTTCTGGTGTGTTGATATCATCATTTTCTGGTGTGTTGATATCATCATTTTCTGGTGTGTTGATATCATCATTTTCTGGTGTGTTGATATCATCATTTTCTGGTGTGTTGATATCATCATTTTCTGGTGTGTTGATATCATCATTCTCTGGTGTGTTGATATCATCATTTTATGGTGTGTTGATATTATCATTCTCTGGTGTGTTGATATCATCATTCTCTGGTGTGTTGATATCAACATTTTCTCCCATATAAACACATTCCTTAAGCATAGTATTTTCAGTTGTCTTGACTGACTACATTTACTGAATTAGACTCATTCTCACTTTCTGATAAAGTCATCTAAATTCTTTTGTTTTCCTTCCCCTTAACATATTTCTCCAGATTGTTCTGTTTCGTGTATTCCTGCTGTTGACGTCTCTATCTCCCTTTTATTTTTCTGTCTTTTATCCATATTACAGTCTTCTCTTTCCCATCCTGAGTATCTGTTTCCACCCTAATTTAATCTCCTTGTTCCCTGACTTGATTTTCCCAATCTCCTTGTGCCCTATCTTTATTTTCCCACTTTGTGTATATATCTGGCAAGAGCCACAGAAAGAGAAAGGAAGACAGACGTGGTGTGGGTGGTGTGGGTGGCGTGAGTGGTGTGGGTGGTATGGGTGGTGTGGGTGGTGTGGGTGGTGTGGGTGGTGTGGGTGGTGTGGGTGCTGTGGGTGGTGTGTGTGGTGTGTGTGGTGTGTGTGGTGTATGTGGTTTGGGTGGTGTGGGTGGTGTGGGTGGTGTGGGTGGTGTGTGTGGTGTATGTGGTGTGGGTGGTGTGGGTGGTGTGGGTGGTGTGGGTGGTGTGTGTGGTGTATGTGGTGTGGGTGGTGTGGGTGGTGTGAGTGGTGTGGTGTATGTTTGTTGTAGGTGGGTGGTGTAGGTGGGTGGTGGCGGGTGGCGGTGTTGACCTCCAGGTCAGATCACTGGGACTCATCTCGTTTTCTTTTAATCTTTAAGTAAGTTTATTCAGGTATACACAATTACAGTTACGTAGATTCTCATACATAGCAGCATATGTGTAAAGTACCTGCGATAACCAAATAAAAGTCTGACAGACTGACTTATTTCTACGTTGATATGGGGGAACTAACACCATGGCCCCTTAAACCTTCATATATATCCACTTTACTAAGACCTCACACAGATTCACATTACTAATCGGTCTTACTATTTCCATTTTTACTACAATTTCCATTGTTATTTGCACCAATCTATTAGTTCAGTATTTCCTTATCTGACATCTGGCAATATCTCGCTAGTGATATTTTACTCCTATGTATATTGCACCATCTACCATACACTATGTATATCACACCATCTACCATACACTATGTATATCACACCATCTACCATACACTATATATATTAAACCATCTACCATACGCTATGTATATTACACCATCTACCATACACTATGTATATCACACCATCTACCATACACTATGTATATTTCACCATCTACCATACACTATGTATATTACACCCTCTACCATACACTATGTATATTACACCATCTACCATACACTATGTATATTACACCATCTACCATACACTATGTATATCACACCATCTTCCATACACTATGTATATTACACCATCTACCATACACTATGTATATTACACCATTTACCATACACTATGTATATTACACCATCTACCATACACTATGTATATCACACCATCTACCATACACTATATATATTACACCATCTACCATACACTATGTATATTACACCATCTACCATACACTATGTGTATTACACCATCTACCATACACTATGTATATTACACCATCTACCATACACTATGTATATCACACCATCTACCATACACTATGTATATTACACCATCTACCATACACTATGTATATTACACCATCTACCATACACTATGTATATTACACCATCTACCATACACTATGTATATCACACCATCTACCAAACACTATGTATATTGCAACATCTACCATACACTATGTATATTGCACCATCTACCATACACTATGTATATTACACCATCTACCATACACTATGTATATTACACCATCTACCATACACTATGTATATTACACCATCTACCATACACTATGTATATTACACCATCTACCATACACTATGTATATCACACCATTTACCAAACACTATGTATATTACACCATCTACCATACACTATGTATATCACACCATCTACCATACACCATGTATATTACACCATCTACCATACACTATGTATATCACACCAACTACCATACACTATGTATATCACACCATCTACCATACACTATGTATATCACACCATCTACCATACACTATGTATATTACACCATCTACCATACACTATGTATATCACACCTACCATACATTATGTATATTACACCATCTACCATACATTATGTATATCACACCATCTACCATACACTATGTATATCACACCATCTACCATACACTATGTATATTACACCATCTACCATACACTATGTATATTACACCATCTACCATACATTATGTATATCACACCATCTACCATACACTATGTATATTACACCATCTACCATACACTATGTATATTACACCATCTACCATACATTATGTATATTACACCATCTACCATACACTATGTATATCACACCATCTACCATACACTATGTATATCACACCATCTACCATACACTATGTATATTACACCATCTACCATACACTATGTATATCACACCATCTACCATACACTATGTATATTACACCATCTACCATACACTATGTATATCACACCATCTACCATACACTATGTATATTACACCATCTACCATACATTATGTATATCACACCATCTACCATACACTATGTATATTACACCATCTACCATACATTATGTATATTACACCCTCTACCATACACTATGTATATTACACCATCTACCATACACTATGTATATTACACCATCTACCATACACTATGTATATCACACCATCTACCATACACTATGTATATTACACCATCTACCATACACTATGTATATTACACCATCTACCATACACTATGTATATTACACCATCTACCATACACTATGTATATCACACCATCTACCATACATTATGTATATTACACCATCTACCATACACTATGTATATTACACCATCTACCATACACTATGTATATTACACCATCTACCATACACTATGTATATCACACCATCTACCATACACTATGTATATCACACCATCTACCATACACTATGTATATCACACCATCTACCATACACTATGTATATTACACCATCTACCATACACTATGTATATTACACCATCTACCATACACTATGTATATCACACCATCTACCATACATTATGTATATTACACCATCTACCATACACTATGTATATTACACCATCTACCATACACTATGTATATTACACCATCTACCATACACTATGTATATCACACCATCTACCATACACTATGTATATCACACCATCTACCATACACTATGTATATCACACCATCTACCATACACTATGTATATTACACCATCTACCATACACTATGTATATTACACCATCTACCATACACTATGTATATCACACCATCTACCATACACTATGTATATCACACCATCTACCATACACTATGTACTGTGGATCGTTGGCAAGATTGTTATTCTCAGCACTTTATCACTATATCATCAGTGCCTTATCACCCACTATATAACGATAGTTCCATCAGTTGTAAACTCTTCCATGTCTCTCTGAGCTTTTCTTCTCGAGTCAGTTTTCAAGATACTCTCACTATTTGCTCATTTCACTCTGCTGACAACATAATTCACAGCTAAACTTTCTCACTGTATATGGGTAAGCAACCACTTACTCTATAATAACAGCACAAGTGCACTCTGTGGAAACACTTAGTCCTAGAATCCAATGTTTACCATCTCAGACTTATTTTTCCCACTTTTCTCTTAGTTTCTAGTAATTCCTAACACAATTAGTTTCACGCAACTCTTGTAATTTGTGCTGAGCAATGATCTTGCTGACTTACTCTCAGTTTTACATTCACATCTCATCACAAAACAATTTACCAAGTGTGAGTTAACTCTAGGCTCCCCAGTAACTGTTATGGTAACACAGTGTGTTAACTCTAGGCTCCCCAGTAACTGTTATGGTAACACAGTGTGTTAACTCTAGGCTCCCCAGTAACTGTCATGGTAACACTGTGTGTTAACTCTAGGCTCCCCAGTAACTGTCATGGTAACACAGTGTGTTAACTCTAGGCTCCCCAGTAACTGTCATGGTAACACTGTGTGTTAACTCTAGGCTCCCCAGTAACTGTCATGGTAACACAGTGTGTTAACTCTAGGCTCCCCAGTAACTGTCATGGTAACACAGTGTGTTAACTCTAGGCTCCCCAGTAACTGTCATGGTAACACTGTGTGTTAACTCTAGGCTCCCCAGTAACTGTTATGGTAACACAGTGTGTTAACTCTAGGCTCCCCAGTAACTGTTATGGTAACACAGTGTGTTAACTCTAGGCTCCCCAGTAACTGTTATGGTAACACAGTGTGTTAACTCTAGGCTCCCCAGTAACTGTCATGGTAACACTGTGTGTTAACTCTAGGCTCCCCAGTAACTGTTATGGTAACACAGTGTGTTAACTCTAGGCTCCCCAGTAACTATCATGGTAACACAGTGTGTTAACTCTAGGCTCCCCAGTAACTGTCATGGTAACACTGTGTGTTAACTCTAGGCTCCCCAGTAACTGTCATGGTAACACAGTGTGTTAACTCTAGGCTCCCCAGTAACTGTCATGGTAACACAGTGTGTTAACTCTAGGCTCCCCAGTAACTGTCATGGTAACACTGTGTGTTAACTCTAGGCTCCCCAGTAACTGTTATGGTAACACAGTGTGTTAACTCTAGGCTCCCCAGTAACTGTCATGGTAACACTGTGTGTTAACTCTAGGCTCCCCAGTAACTGTTATGGTAACACAGTGTGTTAACTCTAGGCTCCCCAGTAACTGTCATGGTAACACTGTGTGTTAACTCTAGGCTTCCCAGTAACGGTCATGGTAACACTGTATGTTAACTCTAGGCTCCCCAGTAACTGTCATGGTAACACTGTGTGTTAACTCTAGGCTCCCCAGTAACTGTCATGGTAACACAGTGTGTTAACTCTAGGCTCCCCAGTAACTGTTATGGTAACACAGTGTGTAAACTCTAGACTCCCCAGTAACTGTTATGGTAACACTGTGTGTTAACTCTAGGCTCCCCAGTAACTGTTATGGTAACACTGTGTGTTAACTCTAGGCTCCCCAGTAACTGTTATGGTAACACAGTGTGTTAACTCTAGACTCCCCAGTAACTGTCATGGTAACACTGTGTGTTAACTCTAGGCTCCCTAGTAACTGTTATGGTAACACTGTGTGTTAACTCTAGGCTCCCCAGTAACTGTTATGGTAACACAGTGTGTTAACTCTAGGCTCCCCAGTAACTGTCATGGTAACACTCTGTGTTAACTCTAGGCTCCCCAGTAACTGTTATGGTAACACTGTGTGTTAACTCTAGGCTCCCCAGTAACTGTTATGGTAACAATGTGAGTTAACTCTAGGCTCCCCAGTAACTGTCATGATAACAATGTGTGTTAACTCTAGGCTCCCCAGTAACTGTTATGGTAACACTGTGTGTTAACTCTAGGCTCCCCAGTAACTGTTATGGTAACACTGTGTGTTAACTCTAGGCTCCCCAATAACTGTTATGGTAACAATGTGAGTTAACTCTAGGCTCCCCAGTAACTGTCATGATAACAATGTGTGTTAACTCTAGGCTCCCCAGTAACTGTTATGGTAACACTGTGTGTTAACTCTAGACTCCCCAGAAACTGTTATGGTAACACTGTGTGTTGACTCTAGGCTCCCCAGTAACTGTCATGGTAACACTGTGTGTTAACTCTAGACTCCCCAGAAACTGTTATGGTAACACTGTGTGTTGACTCTAGGCTCCCCAGTAACTGTTATGGTAACACTGTGTGTTAACTCTAGACTCCCCAGAAACTGTTATGGTAACACTGTGTGTTGACTCTAGGCTCCCCAGTAACTGTCATGGTAACACTGTGTGTTAACTCTAGACTCCCCAGAAACTGTTATGGTAACACTGTGTGTTGACTCTAGGCTCCCCAGTAACTGTTATGGTAACACTGTGTGTTAACTCTAGACTCCCCAGAAACTGTTATGGTAACACTGTGTGTTGACTCTAGGCTCCCCAGTAACTGTCATGGTAACACTGTGTGTTAACTCTAGACTCCCCAGAAACTGTTATGGTAACACTGTGTGTTGACTCTAGGCTCCCCAGTAACTGTTATGGTAACACTGTGTGTTAACTCTAGACTCCCCAGAAACTGTTATGGTAACACTGTGTGTTGACTCTAGGCTCCCCAGTAACTGTCATGGTAACACTGTGTGTTAACTCTAGGCTCCCTAGTAACTGTTATGGTAACACTGTGTGTTAACTCTAGGCTCCCCAGTAACTGTTATGGTAACACAGTGTGTTAACTCTAGGCTCCCCAGTAACTGTCATGGTAACACTCTGTGTTAACTCTAAGCTCCCCAGTAACTGTTATGGTAACACTGTGTGTTAACTCTAGGCTCCCCAGTAACTGTTATGGTAACACTGTGTGTTAACTCTAGGCTCCCCAGTAACTGTTATGGTAACACTGTGTGTTAACTCTAGGCTCCCCAATAACTGTTATGGTAACAATGTGAGTTAACTCTAGGCTCCCCAGTAACTGTCATGATAACAATGTGTGTTAACTCTAGGCTCCCCAATAACTGTGACGCACTCCAGTACAGAATGACGCAGGGTGCGACGCACTCCTGTACATAATGACGCAGGGTGTGACGCACTCCTGTACATAATGACGCAGGGTGTGGCGCACTCCAGTACATAATGACGCAGGGTGTGACGCACTCCTGTACATAATGACGCAGGGTGTGACGCACTCCTGTACATAATGACGCAGGGTGTGGCGCACTCCAGTACATAATGACGCAGGGTGTGACGCACTCCAGTACATAATGACGCAGGGTGTGACGCACTCCAGTACATAATGACGCAGGGTGTGACGCACTCCAGTACATAATGACGCAGGGTGTGACGCACTCCTGTACATAATGAAGCAGGGTGCTACGCACTCCTGTACATAATGACGCAGGGTGCGACGCACTCCTGTACATAATGACGCAGGGTGTGACGCACTCCAGTACATAATGACGCAGGGTGTGGCGCACTCCAGTACATAATGACGCAGGGTGTGGCGCACTCCTGTACATAATCACGCAGGGTGTGACGCACTCCTGTACATAATGACGCAGGGTGTGGCGCACTCCAGTACATAATGACGCAGTGTGTGGCGCACTCCTGTACATAATGACGCAGGGTGTGACGCACTCCTGTACATAATGACGCAGGGTGTGGCGCACTCCAGTACATAATGACGCAGGGTGTGGCGCACTCCAGTACATAATGACGCAGGGTGTGGCGCACTCCTGTACATAATGACGCAGGGTGTGATGCACTCCTGTACATAATGACGCAGGGTGTGGCGCACTCCAGTACATAATGACGCAGGGTGTGGCGCACTCCAGTACATAATGACGCAGGGTGTGGCGCACTCCTGTACATAATGACGCAGGGTGTGACGCACTCCTGTACATAATGACGCAGGGTGTGGCGCACTCCAGTACATAATGACGCAGGGTGTGGCGCACTCCAGTACATAATGACGCAGGGTGTGGCGCACTCCAGTACATAATGACGCAGGGTGTGACGCACTCCTGTACATAATGACGCAGGGTGTGGCGCACTCCAGTACATAATGACGCAGGGTGTGGCGTACTCCAGTACATAATGACGCAGGGTGTGACGCACTCCTGTACATAATGACGCAGGGTGTGGCGCACTCCAGTACATAATGACGCAGGGTGTGGCGCACTCCAGTACATAATGACGCAGGGTGTGACAATAGTCCATCTGGCAAAGTTTACATTTCGTTTGGTCTACATCTGGTGGTGGTGATTTAACCTGCCATAGATATTTGTAACCCAGCCGGAGCCAAGCGGTAGTGACAGCCGGAGCCGGGCGGTAGTGACAGCCGGAGCCGGGCGGTAGTGACATCCAAGAGTCGGCTTATCTTGGATGCACCATAGACATGTGGCGAAGACGGAAATTATAATGATATTCAAAGTACTGTACTTTCAGGGATAAATGAGGTAAACAGTGATGGACTCTGTCTGACTACATGAACACGTGGATGTTGTAAGTAAGAGCAGTCTCAGGTGAGACAAGGAACAACATAACAAGGATGAAGAAGGTCAATAAACGGAGGCAAGAAAACGAACGTCACACAGAATTCAATAGTAAATATAACAAATCTAACCGATGTCATTTAAAAGTTAAGATGCGGGAACAAGAGCTATGACCTGTCTCCCACAACCTCGGGAAGGTAATAACATTTTCCTACAGTCTGCCAGACTCTATTCTTAGGGTAATCCCCCATGACTAATTTTTTCCCTAGAACCTACTTTTACCTGCAGCGGGAGGCAAAACAGATAGGAGGGGAGTGGGGGAAGCGAGAGTGGGGGAGAGGGATGTGAAGAGTGGGCCAGGGGAGGAGTGACGAGAGAGTTGAGGGATGGGGGAGGAGGGGAAGGAGAAAGTTGCAGTGTCAAGACCATGAGTATGGGGGCTGGCACGACCTTGTAGGGGTCTGGGTGGAAGTATATAAGTGAATGCTGCCTTCCACTGATCCACACCAGTCTCTTGAAGCGTCTCCCTACCAACCTTACTTATTCTTGCCTCAAGAAAGAGCACCCATAAGTTATTGAAAACATTTGTGATAAAATCGAACTTATACAACCTCTCTTGCGCCTAATTTGTTTCAAGTTCTTGAAGCTCCGTCACTCACCCAGACGCCACTTTCTGCTGCAAGATACTCTTCCTGTCACAATCTGTGCTTGAAGACTGACTTATCAAGCTCGAGGAAACTCTCAGCTTCTTGCTGGGCTCCTGGAAAGAGTAGTCAAGCTCTCAGCAGCAACTTTCCAGTAGTCAACAACATGTCGCCCATCAGAAGGTTTTTCGTGATTGGCAACTGGAAGATGAACGTTGACACAGCTGCAGTTGACACCATCATCAACACCATGACGAGCACCACCCTCGACCCCAACACAGGTGAGTCTGGGGTCACCCTCGACCCCAACACGGGTGAATCTGGGGTCACCCTCGACCCCAACACAGGTGAGTCTGGGGTCACCCTCGACTCCACCAACAGATGAGTCTAGTATCACCTACATCAGTAGCTTAGTCCTTAGCAAACAGTTTACGTACCAATCTTGCAGTGTTCAACTGATACATAAACAGTTTAAGTATCAATCTTGCAGATACAACTACCAGACATAACGATGAACAATAATGATAGATAACGTAAAATACTTCTCAATCTACAAAAATAAAACTGCATTCTTTATGAGCTAAAGTAATGTATTTCAGAGGTTGTTGTGGGTTGCCCTTCCTGCTATCTCTCCTACGCCCGCCACCACCTGCCATCTAACTTCGGCGTGGCAGCACAAAACTGTTATAAGGTGAGTCTGATACTTGTCATGTGAGGTAATCCTGATACTTGTCATGTGGGGTGATCCTGATACTTGTCATGTGAGGTGATCCTGATACTTGTCATGTGAGGTGATCCTGATACTTGTCATGTGAGGTGATCCTGATACTTGTCATGTGAGGTGATCCTGATACTTGTCATGTGAGGTGAGCCTGATACTTGTCATGTGAGGTGATCCTGATACTTGTCATGTGAGGTGAGCCTGATACTTGTCATGTGAGGTGAGCCTGATACTTGTCATGTGAGGTGATCCTGATACTTGTCATGTGAGGTGATCCTGATACTTGTCATGTGAGGTGAGCCTGATACTTGTCATGATATGTAAGGTGATCCAGATACTTGTCATGATATGTGAGGTGATCCTGATACTTGTCATGTGAGGTGATCCTGATACTTGTCATGATATGTAAGGTGATCCTGATACTTGTCATGATATATAAGGTGAGTCTGATACTTGTCATGATATGTGAGGTGATCCTGATACTTGTCATGTGAGGTGATCCTGATACTTGTCATGTGAGGTGAGCCTGATACTTGTCATGATATGTAAGGTGATCCTGATACTTGTCATGATATATGAGGTGATCCTGATACTTGTCATGTGAGGTGATCCTGATACTTGTCATGTGAGGTGAGCCTGATACTTGTCATGATATGTAAGGTGATCCTGATACTTGTCATGATATATGAGGTGATCCTGATACTTGTCATGTGAGGTGAGCCTGATACTTGTCATGATATGTAAGGTGATCCTGATACTTGTCATGATATATGAGGTGAGCCAACACAGTATGACATGTGAGTCAGTGAACTAGAGGAAGTTCTGGCTACCAGACAGACGCTCCTCCAGCAGTCACCCCCATCACTTGTTGTTAGTAAGTTTATTCACGTATACACAAATACAGTTACATAGATTATTATACATAACAGCATATGTGTAGAGAACCTGGGATAACATATGTGTAGAGAACCTGGGATAACATATGTGTAGAGAACCTGGGATAACATATGTGTAGAGAACCTGGGATAACATATGTGTAGAGAACCTGGGATAACATATGTGTAGAGAACCTGGGATAACATATGTGTAGAGAACCTGGGATAACATATGTGTAGAGAACCTGGGATAACATATGTGTAGAGAACCTGGGATAACATATGTGTAGAGAACCTGGGATAACATATGTGTAGAGAACCTGGGATAACATATGTGTAGAGAACCTGGGATAACATATGTGTAGAGAACCTGGGATAACATATGTGTAGAGAACCTGGGATAACATATGTGTAGAGAACCTGGGATAACATATGTGTAGAGAACCTGGGATAACATATGTGTAGAGAACCTGGGATAACATATGTATAGAGAACCTGGGATAACATATGTGTAGAGAACCTGGGATAACATATGTGTAGAGAACCTGGGATAACATATGTGTAGAGAACCTGGGATAACATATGTGTAGAGAACCTGGGATAACATATGTGTAGAGAACCTGGGATAACATATGTGTAGAGAACCTGGGATAACATATGTGTAGAGAACCTGGGATAACATATGTGTAGAGAACCTGGGATAACATATGTGTAGAGAACCTGGGATAACATGTGTAGAGAACCTGGGATAACATATGTGTAGAGAACCTGGGATAACATATGTGTAGAGAACCTGGGATAACATATGTGTAGAGAACCTGGGATAACATATGTGTAGAGAACCTGGGATAACATATGTGTAGAGAACCTGGGATAACATATGTGTAGAGAACCTGGGATAACATATGTGTAGAGAACCTGGGATAACATATGTGTAGAGAACCTGGGATAACATATGTGTAGAGAACCTGGGATAACATATGTGTAGAGAACCTGGGATAACATATGTGTAGAGAACCTGGGATAACATATGTGTAGAGAACCTGGGATAACATATGTGTAGAGAACCTGGGATAACATATGTGTAGAGAACCTGGGATAACATATGTGTAGAGAACCTGGGATAACATATGTGTAGAGAACCTGGGATAACATATGTGTAGAGAACCTGGGATAACATGTGTGTAGAGAACCTGGGATAACATATGTGTTGAGAACCTGGGATAACATATGTGTAGAGAACCTGGGATAACATATGTGTAGAGAACCTGGGATAACATGTGTGTAGAGAACCTGGGATAACATGTGTGTAGAGAACCTGGGATAACATATGTGTAGAGAACCTGGGATAACATATATGTAGAGAACCTGGGATAACATGTGTGTAGAGAACCTGGGATAACATGTGTCAGACAGAGTGACTTATTTCCGTTGGGATCCTTATTTTAATTCCTTATTATTATGCTACAAAGGCAGAACAACTGTTAAGTGAGACATTTATGCAACATTTAGGTATCTTTACGGGAACGTTTCGCCCGCAAGTGACTTTCTCAGTCCAGTGTAGAGAAGAATAGTGGTGGGAGATAACGAGTTTGAGGTAAAATAAGATTTGTCCGGAATTTTAATCCGGAGGGTTAGCCACCCTGGGTAACCCAAGAAAGTCAGTGCGTCATGGATGACTGTCTTGTTGCCACTGTGGCCCCTCAATCTTGTCCCCCAGGATGCCACCCATACCAGTCGACTAACACCCAGGTACCTACTTACTGCTAGGTGAACAGTGACAGCAGGTGATTGGAAACATGCCTAACATTTCGAACCGTGTCGGGAATCGAATCACGAACACTCAGTGTGTGAGGCTGGAGCGTCACCAACCAAGCCAAGAGTCGATGTGTCCAGTCCATCAATCTTGATAAAAAATACAACAAATGTGCAGAGAAGAGACCTATATACTGCAGAGAAGAGACCTATATACTGCAGAGAAGAGACCTATATACTGCAGAGAAGAGACCTATATACTGCAGAGAAGAGACCTATATACTGCAGAGAAGAGACCTATATACTGCAGAGAAGAGACCTATATACTGCAGAGAAGAGACCTATATACTGCAGAGAAGAGACCTATATACTGCAGAGAAGAGACCTATATACTGCAGAGAAGAGACCTATATACTGCAGAGAAGAGACCTATATACTGCAGAGAGTATACAACTGCTTCACCTCACCTGTCTGCAGTTAATAACTCCCTCCACCTATATGCAGTACTTTCATCAATATTTAATAGACTGAACACATCGACTCCAGGTTCAGGGAATGATTACCTCAAACTTCTCATCGACCACCATTCTTCTCTGTACCGGACTGAGGAGACACTGGCTGCTGGAACCTCACCATAATTGATAAATTCAAATGTTACGTAATTGTCTCACTTATCAAACTATTTATGTTGTTAGAAGAACACCTGTATCTGTTGTTAGAAGAACAACTGTATCTGTTGTTAGAAGAACACCTGTATCTGTTGTTAGAAGAACACCTGTATCTGTTGTTAGAAGAACACCTGTATCTGTTGTTAGAAGAACAACTGTATCTGTTAGAACAACTGTATCTGTTGTTAGAACAGTTGTATCTACTGTTAGAAGAACAACTGTATCTGTTGTTAGAAGAACAACTGTATCTGTTGTTAGAAGAACACCTGTATCTGTTGTTAGAAGAACACCTGTATCTGTTGTTAGAAGAACACCTGTATCTGTTGTTAGAAGAACACCTGTATCTGTTGTTAGAAGAACAACTGTATCTGTTGTTAGAAGAACAACTGTATCTGTTGTTAGAAGAACAACTGTATCTGTTAGAACAACTGTATCTGTTGTTAGAACAGTTGTATCTACTGTTAGAAGAACAACTGTATCTGTTGTTAGAAGAACAACTGTATCTGTTGTTAGAAGAACACCTGTATCTGTTAGAACAACTGTATCTGTTGTTAGAACAGTTGTATCTACTGTTAGAAGAACAACTGCATCTGTTGTTAGAAGAACAACTGTATCTGTTGTTAGAAGAACAACTGTATCTGTTAGAACAACTGTATCTGTTGTTAGAACAGTTGTATCTACTGTTAGAAGAACAACTGCATCTGTTGTTAGAAGAACAACTTCAACAACTACTGTTAGACAGAACAACTACAACAACTGCTGTTAGACAGAACAACTACAACAACTACTGTTAGACAGAACAACTACAACAACTGCTGTTAGACAGAACAACTACAACAACTACTGTTAGACAGAACAACTACAACAACTGCTGTTAGACAGAACAACTACAACAACTACTGTTAGACAGAACAACTACAACAACTGCTGTTAGACAGAACAACTACAACAACTACTGTTAGACAGAACAACTACAACAACTACTGTTAGACAGAACAACTACAACAAGAAACTACAAGAACATTTGGAATACTGTCACATCCTCCTTAATGGATACTCTTATACGTAGTTTAATAGATACTCTCATACGTACTTTAATAGATACTTTAATAGATACACTGCAGGAGGCCAGTAGGCCTCCTGCAGTGTTCCTCCATTCTTATGTTGACACGCGTCTGATGTTGCAGGTTTCTCGTGGTAACTTTAGCGGAGAGATATCAGCGGAGATGATCAGAGACTGTGGATGTGAGTGGGTCATCTTGGGTCATCCTGAACGCCGCACAATCTTCTCAGAGACCGATGACCTCATCCGCGAGAAGGTCACTCACGCCCTGGACGCTGGCATGAAGGTAATTACTGATGTGTTGAGGTCCGGTGAACATTAAAGTGGTCTGCTGTACACAGTTTACCCCGGGTGGTCCGGTTCAACCGAAGGGAGGTTCAGTTTATCTCAGTGTGGCAGCTTAGTGAACACCAGTGTGGTCTAATCGGGACCAAACTGGTCCAGCACTTTAAGCATATTCACTAAGATGGTCCAGCGGCACAGTGTGCTCTCAAATGGTCCAGTGGTTCACTAAACCCTTAGGTAGTCCAGCGTCTTCATGCAGTCCGGTAAACTACCCAAGAATAACTTATATCCGGAAATTCTGGTGAACTATTTTCAAGGTTCATAAAGGAATGTTATGTAAGTAAGTAAGTTTATTCAGGTATACACAAATACAGTTACATAGATTATCATACATAGCAGCATATGTGTAGAGAACCTGGGATAACACAAACAAAAAGTCAAGACAGTGATTTATTTCCATTGGACTTATTTCCACTGGAACTTAGCGTTTTCATCATATTACAAATTAGCATTGTGATAGATAAATGCCAAATATGATACCTATCTATTGAACTTGATATAATTCATCACAGAATGCAAATAACTTTCATTTCTAGCAGTGATCAGTTCCTGTCACTTGCACAAGAAAGGTTTAAGGTATAAGCAAAACTATTTTTGCAAGGAAATAAACCTTAGAATCAGGCTATCCAGTCTTCATGTATATAAAAATTTGCTGTGGGTTTTGATCTTTACTAAATGTGTTGTGTACAGGTGGTAGCGTGCGTGGTGGAGACAGCTGAGGACCGTAAGACTGGTAACACTCGGGAGACTCTCTTTACCCAGATGAATGCTCTAGCTGCCGCCATTACTGACTGGTCCCGTGTCGTGCTGGCCTTCGAGGCTCTGTGGGCCAGTGGGACTGGTGTGTTGGCCACCCCTGGCCAGGTGCAGGAGGTGCTGGCCGAGCTGCGCCAGTGGCTGAAGGATAATGTTTCCAACAGTGTGGCCAACAACACTCGCATCATCTACGCAGGATCAGTATCCTCAGCCAACTGCCAAGAACTGGCCAGACTGAGGGACTTGGACGGCTTCCTGGTGGGTAGTGCCGCCCTCAAGCCAGACATTGTTGACATCATCAACGCCCGCTGCTATAACCTCTCAACGATCACTTCCAAATCTGAAGTCGCTGACATCACCGGTCTCCGCAACACCTATGTTTCAAAGCCCAATCTTAAGCCAGCCATCGCTGACATCATCCAAACACTTTACTCCCACGTCTCAGCTCTCTCACATACTCCTCGTCACATCCAAGACCGCCAGGTGTAATTAAGTTTAATAATGACTAATTGGCCAGTTATTTGTTCATGACAAAAGACACACGAAGTGAAAATCACGAGACGTGTTTGATGGCGTTCTTCAGCAGCTGGTCTGTGTGAAGTGTAGAGTGATGAAGATACCTGCTGGAACCAGTCTGTGTGAAGTATATAGTGATGAAGATACCTGCTGGAACCAGTCTGTGTGAAGTGTAGAGTGATGAAGATACCTGCTGGAACCAGTCTGTGTGAAGTGTAGAGTGATGAAGATACCTGCTGGAACCTGTCTGTATGAAGTGTAGAGTGATGAAGATACCTGCTGGAACCAGTCTGTGTGAAGTGTAGAGTGATGAAGATACCTGCTGGAACCAGTCTGTGTGAAGTGTAGAGTGATGAAGATACATGCTGGAACCAGTCTGTGTGAAGTGTAGAGTGATGAAGATACCTGCTGGAACCAGTCTGTGTGAAGTGTAGAGTGATGAACATACGTGCTAGAACTAGTCTGTGTGAAGTGTAGAGTGATGAAGATACCTGCTGGAACCAGTCTGTGTGAAGTGTAGAGTGATGAACATACGTGCTAGAACTAGTCTGTGTGAAGTGTAGAGTGATGAAGATACCTGCTGGAACCAGTCATCTCCCACAAACATAATCTCTTAATATAAATGTTATTATATATTTTGTGTATAGTGTAAACTAAGTATATTCAGAGTGTAGAATATATATATATATATATATATATATATATATATATATATATATATATATATATATATATATATATATATATATATATATATATATATATATATATATATATATATATATATATATATATGTATTTATATATATAGAGTAGTAAGCATCATATAACATTGTGTTCGCAATGTTGTATAGAATCACGTTTATTTTTAAAAAAATATAATGAGTAACATCATTCCAGGATTAATTATAGATATGTAAATAGACTTCCAAAAAATAAAATAATAATTAAAAGAGAACCTTTATATACAGTTTCCACGATGAATAATAATAAATATTTTCTTTACCACAGAGATAACAGATAATGCAGTGCTGAACTTTCTCACTGTCTGACACATAACAGTGCAGTGCTGCACTTTCTCACTGTCTGACACATAACAGTGCAGTGCTGAACTTTCTCACTGTCTGACACATAACAGTGCAGTGCTGAACTTTCTCACTGTCTGACACATAACAGTGCAGTGCTGCACTTTCTCACTGTCTGACACATAACAGTGCAGTGCTGCACTTTCTCACTGTCTCAGACATAACAGTGCAGTGCTGCACTTTCTCACTGTCTCAGACATAACAGTGCAGTGCTGCACTTTCTCACTGTCTGACACATAACAGTGCAGTGCTGAACTTTCTCACTGTCTGACACATAACAGTGCAGTGCTGAACTTTCTCACTGTCTGAGACATAACAGTGCAGTGCTGCACTTTCTCACTGTCTGACACATAACAGTGCAGTGCTGCACTTTCTCACTGTCTGACACATAACAGTGCAGTGCTGCACTTTCTCACTGTCTGACACATAACAGTGCAGTGCTGAACTTTCTCACTGTCTCAGACATAACAGTGCAGTGCTGAACTTTCTCACTGTCTCAGACATAACAGTGCTGTGCTGAACTTTCTCACTGTCTGACACATAACAGTGCAGTGCTGTACTTTCTCACTGTCTCAGACATAACAGTGCAGTGCTTAACTTTCTCACTGTCTGACACATAACAGTGCAGTGCTGCACTTTCTCACTGTCTCAGACATAACAGTGCAGTGCTGAACTTTCTCACTGTCTGACACATAACAGTGCAGAGCTGAACTTTCTCACTGTCTCAGACATAACAGTGCAGTGCTGAACTTTCTCACTGTCTCAGACATAACAGTGCAGTGCTGAACTTTCTCACTGTCTGACACATAACAGTGCAGTGCTGTACTTTCTCACTGTCTCAGACATAACAGTGCAGTGCTGAACTTTCTCACTGTCTGACACATAACAGTGCAGTGCTGCACTTTCTCACTGTCTCAGACATAACAGTGCAGTGCTGAACTTTCTCACTGTCTGACACATAACAGTGCAGTGCTGAACTTTCTCACTGTCTCAGACATAACAGTGCAGTGCTGAACTTTCTCACTGTCTCAGACATAACAGTGCAGTGCTAAACTTTCTCACTGTCTGACACATAACAGTGCAGTGCTGTACTTTCTCACTGTCTCAGACATAACAGTGCAGTGCTGAACTTTCTCACTGTCTGACACATAACAGTGCAGTGCTGTACTTTCTCACTGTCTCAGACATAACGGTGCAGTGCTGAACTTTCTCAATGTCTCAGACATAACAGTGCAGTGCTGAACTTTCTCACTGTCTGAGACATAACAGTGCAGTGCTGAACTTTCTCACTGTCTGAGACATAACAGTGCAGTGCTGAACTTTCTCACTGTCTGAGACATAACAGTGCAGTGCTGAACTTTCTCACTGTCTGAGACATAACAGTGCAGTGCTGAACTTTCTCACTGTCTGAGACATAACAGTGCAGTGCTGCACTTTCTCACTGTCTGAGACATAACAGTGCAGTGCTGCACTTTCTCACTGTCTGAGACATAACAGTGCAGTGCTGCACTTTCTCACTGTCTGAGACATAACAGTGCAGTGCTGCACTTTCTCACTGTCTGAGACATAACAGTGCAGTGCTGCACTTTCTCACTGTCTGAGACATAACAGTGCAGTGCTGCACTTTCTCACTGTCTGAGACATAACAGTGCAGTGCTGCACTTTCTCACTGTCTGAGACATAACAGTGCAGTGCTGCACTTTCTCACTGTCTGAGACATAACAGTGCAGTGCTGCACTTTCTCACTGTCTGAGACATAACAGTGCAGTGCAGCACTTTCTCACTGTCTCAGACATAACAATGCAGTGCTGAACTTTCTCACTGTCTCAGACATAACAGTGCAGTGCTGAACTTTCTCACTGTCTGAGACATAACAGTGCAGTGCTGAACTTTCTCACTGTCTGAGACATAACAGTGCAGTGCTGAACTTTCTCACTGTCTGAGACATAACAGTGCAGTGCTGAACTTTCTCACTGTCTGAGACATAACAGTGCAGTGCTGCACTTTCTCACTGTCTGAGACATAACAGTGCAGTGCTGAACTTTCTCACTGTCTGAGACATAACAGTGCAGTGCTGCACTTTCTCACTGTCTGAGACATAACAGTGCAGTGCTGAACTTTCTCACTGTCTGAGACATAACAGTGCAGTGCTGCACTTTCTCACTGTCTGAGACATAACAGTGCAGTGCTGAACTTTCTCACTGTCTGAGACATAACAGTGCAGTGCTGCACTTTCTCACTGTCTCAGACATAACAGTGCAGTGCTGAACTTTCTCACTGTCTCTGACATAACAGTGCAGTGCTGAACTTTCTCACTGTCTGAGACATAACAATGCAGTCCTGAACTTTCTCACTGTCTGAGACATAACAGTGCAGTGCTGCACTTTCTCACTGTCTGAGACATAACAGTGCAGTGCTGAACTTTCTCACTGTCTGAGACATAACAGTGCAGTGCTGCACTTTCTCACTGTCTGAGACATAACAGTGCAGTGCTGAACTTTCTCACTGTCTCAGACATAACAGTGCAGTGCTGCACTTTCTCACTGTTTCATACATAACAGTGCAGTGCTGCACTTTCTCACTGTCTCAGACATAACAGTGCAGTGCTGCACTTTCTCACTGTCTCAGACATAACAGTGCAGTGCTGCACTTTCTCACTGTTTCAGACATAACAGTGCAGTGTTGCACTTTCTCACTGTCTCAGACATAACAGTGCAGTGCTGCACTTTCTCACTGTCTCAGACATAACAGTGCAGTGCTGCACTTTCTCACTGTCTGAGACATAACAGTGCAGTGCTGCACTTTCTCACTGTCTCAGACATAGCAGTGCGGTGCTGCACTTTCTCACTGTTTCAGACATAACAGTGCAGTGCTGCACTTTCTCACTGTCTGAGACATAACAATGCAGTGCTGCACTTTCTCACTGTCTCAGACATAACAATGCAGTGCTGCACTTTCTCACTGTCTGAGACATAACAGTGCAGTGCTGCACTTTCTCACTGTCTCAGACATAGCAGTGCGGTGCTGCACTTTCTCACTGTTTCAGACATAACAGTGCAGTGCTGCACTTTCTCACTGTCTGAGACATAACAATGCAGTGCTGCACTTTCTCACTGTTTCAGACATAACAGTGCAGTGCTGCACTTTCTCACTGTCTCAGACATAACAGTGCAGTGCTGCACTCACTGTCTCAGACATAACAGTGCAGTGCTGCACTCACTGTCTCAGACATAACAATGCAGTGCAGCACTTTCTCACTGTCTCACACATAACAGTGTAGTGCTGTACTTTCTCACTGTCTCACACATAACAGTGTAGTGCTGCACTTTCTCACTGTCTGAGACATAACAGTGCAGTGCTGCACTTTCTCACTGTCTGAGACATAACAGTGCAGTGCTGAACTTTCTCACTGTCTGAGACATAACAGTGCAGTGCTGCACTTTCTCACTGTCTGACACATAACAGTGCAGTGCTGAACTTTCTCACTGTCTCAGACATAACAGTGCAGTGCTGCACTTTCTCACTGTTTCAGACATAACAGTGCAGTGCTGCACTTTCTCACTGTCTCAGACATAACAGTGCAGTGCTGCACTTTCTCACTGTCTCAGACATAACAGTGCAGTGCTGCACTTTCTCACTGTCTCAGACATAACAGTGCAGTGCTGCACTTTCTCACTGTCTGAGACATAACAGTGCAGTGCTGCACTTTCTCACTGTCTCAGACATAACAGTGCAGTGCTGCACTTTCTCACTGTCTGACACATAACAGTGCAGTGCTGCACTTTCTCACTGTTTCAGACATAACAGTGCAGTGCTGCACTTTCTCACTGTTTCAGACATAACAGTGCAGTGTTGCACTTTCTCACTGTCTCAGACATAACAGTGCAGTGCTGCACTTTCTCACTGTCTCAGACATAACAGTGCAGTGCTGCACTTTCTCACTGTCTGAGACATAACAGTGCAGTGCTGCACTTTCTCACTGTCTCAGACATAGCAGTGCGGTGCTGCACTTTCTCACTGTTTCAGACATAACAGTGCAGTGCTGCACTTTCTCACTGTCTGAGACATAACAATGCAGTGCTGCACTTTCTCACTGTCTCAGACATAACAATGCAGTGCTGCACTTTCTCACTGTCTGAGACATAACAGTGCAGTGCTGCACTTTCTCACTGTCTCAGACATAGCAGTGCGGTGCTGCACTTTCTCACTGTTTCAGACATAACAGTGCAGTGCTGCACTTTCTCACTGTCTGAGACATAACAATGCAGTGCTGCACTTTCTCACTGTTTCAGACATAACAGTGCAGTGCTGCACTTTCTCACTGTCTCAGACATAACAGTGCAGTGCTGCACTCACTGTCTCAGACATAACAGTGCAGTGCTGCACTCACTGTCTCAGACATAACAATGCAGTGCAGCACTTTCTCACTGTCTCACACATAACAGTGTAGTGCTGTACTTTCTCACTGTCTCACACATAACAGTGTAGTGCTGCACTTTCTCACTGTCTGAGACATAACAGTGCAGTGCTGCACTTTCTCACTGTCTGAGACATAACAGTGCAGTGCTGAACTTTCTCACTGTCTGAGACATAACAGTGCAGTGCTGCACTTTCTCACTGTCTGACACATAACAGTGCAGTGCTGAACTTTCTCACTGTCTCAGACATAACAGTGCAGTGCTGCACTTTCTCACTGTTTCAGACATAACAGTGCAGTGCTGCACTTTCTCACTGTCTCAGACATAACAGTGCAGTGCTGCACTTTCTCACTGTCTCAGACATAACAGTGCAGTGCTGCACTTTCTCACTGTCTCAGACATAACAGTGCAGTGCTGCACTTTCTCACTGTCTCAGACATAACAGTGCAGTGCTGCACTTTCTCACTGTCTCAGACATAACAGTGCAGTGCTGCACTTTCTCACTGTCTGACACATAACAGTGCAGTGCTGAACTTTCTCACTGTCTCAGACATAACAGTGCAGTGCTGCACTTTCTCACTGTTTCAGACATAACAGTGCAGTGTTGCACTTTCTCACTGTCTCAGACATAACAGTGCAGTGCTGCACTTTCTCACTGTCTCAGACATAACAGTGCAGTGCTGCACTTTCTCACTGTCTGAGACATAACAGTGCAGTGCTGCACTTTCTCACTGTCTCAGACATAGCAGTGCGGTGCTGCACTTTCTCAATGTTTCAGACATAACAGTGCAGTGCTGCACTTTCTCACTGTCTGAGATATAACAGTGCAGTGCTGCACTTTCTCACTGTCTCAGACATAACAGTGCAGTGCTGCACTCACTGTCTCAGACATAACAGTGCAGTGCTGCACTCACTGTCTGAGACATAACAGTGCAGTGCTGCACTTTCTCACTGTCTGAGACATAACAGTGCAGTGTTGCACTTTCTCACTGTCTCAGACATAACAATGTAGTGCTGCACTTTCTCACTGTCTGAGACATAACAGTGCAGTGCTGAACTTTCTCACTGTCTCAGACATAACAATGCAGTGCTGCACTTTCTCACTGTCTCAGACATAACAGTGCAGTGCTGCACTTTCTCACTGTCTGAGACATAACAGTGCAGTGCTGCACTTTCTCACTGTCTGAGACATAACAATGCAGTGCTGCACTTTCTCACTGTCTGAGACATAACAGTGCAGTGCTGCACTTTCTCACTGTCTGATACATAACAGTGCAGTGCTGCACTTTCTCACTGTCTGAGACATAACAGTGCAGTGCTGCACTTTCTCACTGTCTGAGACATAACAGTGCAGTGCTGCACTTTCTCACTGTCTGAGACATAACAGTGCAGTGCTGCACTTTCTCACTGTCTGAGACATAACAGTGCAGTGCTGCACTTTCTCACTGTCTGAGACATAACAGTGCAGTGCTGCACTTTCTCACTGTCTGAGACATAACAGTGCAGTGCTGCACTTTCTCACTGTCTCAGACATAACAATGCAGTGCTGAACTTTCTCACTGTTTCAGACATAACAGTGCAGTGCTGAACTTTCTCACTGTCTCAGACATAACAGTGCAGTGCTGAACTTTCTCACTGTCTGAGACATAACAGTGCAGTGCTGAACTTTCTCACTGTCTGAGACATAACAGTGCAGTGCTGAACTTTCTCACTGTCTGAGACATAACAGTGCAGTGCTGCACTTTCTCACTGTCTGAGACATAACAGTGCAGTGCTGAACTTTCTCACTGTCTGAGACATAACAGTGCAGTGCTGCACTTTCTCACTGTCTGAGACATAACAGTGCAGTGCTGAACTTTCTCACTGTCTGAGACATAACAGTGCAGTGCTGCACTTTCTCACTGTCTGAGACATAACAGTGCAGTGCTGAACTTTCTCACTGTCTGAGACATAACAGTGCAGTGCTGCACTTTCTCACTGTCTCAGACATAACAGTGCAGTGCTGAACTTTCTCACTGTCTCAGACATAACAGTGCAGTGCTGAACTTTCTCACTGTCTGAGACATAACAATGCAGTCCTGAACTTTCTCACTGTCTGAGACATAACAGTGCAGTGCTGCACTTTCTCACTGTCTGAGACATAACAGTGCAGTGCTGAACTTTCTCACTGTCTGAGACATAACAGTGCAGTGCTGCACTTTCTCACTGTCTGAAACATAACAGTGCAGTGCTGAACTTTCTCACTGTCTCAGACATAACAGTGCAGTGCTGCACTTTCTCACTGTTTCATACATAACAGTGCAGTGCTGCACTTTCTCACTGTCTCAGACATAACAGTGCAGTGCTGCACTTTCTCACTGTCTCAGACATAACAGTGCAGTGCTGCACTTTCTCACTGTTTCAGACATAACAGTGCAGTGTTGCACTTTCTCACTGTCTCAGACATAACAGTGCAGTGCTGCACTTTCTCACTGTCTCAGACATAACAGTGCAGTGCTGCACTTTCTCACTGTCTCACACATAACAGTGTAGTGCTGTACTTTCTCACTGTCTCACACATAACAGTGTAGTGCTGCACTTTCTCACTGTCTGAGACATAACACTGCAGTGCTGCACTTTCTCACTGTCTGAGACATAACAGTGCAGTGCTGAACTTTCTCACTGTCTGAGACATAACAGTGCAGTGCTGCACTTTCTCACTGTCTGACACATAACAGTGCAGTGCTGAACTTTCTCACTGTCTCAGACATAACAGTGCAGTGCTGCACTTTCTCACTGTTTCAGACATAACAGTGCAGTGCTGCACTTTCTCACTGTCTCAGACATAACAGTGCAGTGCTGCACTTTCTCACTGTCTCAGACATAACAGTGCAGTGCTGCACTTTCTCACTGTTTCAGACATAACAGTGCAGTGTTGCACTTTCTCACTGTCTCAGACATAACAGTGCAGTGCTGCACTTTCTCACTGTCTCAGACATAACAGTGCAGTGCTGCACTTTCTCACTGTCTGAGACATAACAGTGCAGTGCTGCACTTTCTCACTGTCTCAGACATAGCAGTGCGGTGCTGCACTTTCTCAATGTTTCAGACATAACAGTGCAGTGCTGCACTTTCTCACTGTCTGAGATATAACAGTGCAGTGCTGCACTTTCTCACTGTCTCAGACATAACAGTGCAGTGCTGCACTCACTGTCTCAGACATAACAGTGCAGTGCTGCACTCACTGTCTGAGACATAACAGTGCAGTGCTGCACTTTCTCACTGTCTGAGACATAACAGTGCAGTGCTGCACTTTCTCACTGTCTCAGACATAACAATGTAGTGCTGCACTTTCTCACTGTCTGAGACATAACAGTGCAGTGCTGCACTTTCTCACTGTCTCAGACATAACAGTGCAGTGCTGCACTTTCTCACTGTCTGAGACATAACAGTGCAGTGCTGCACTTTCTCACTGTCTGAGACATAACAATGCAGTGCTGCACTTTCTCACTGTCTGAGACATAACAGTGCAGTGCTGCACTTTCTCACTGTCTGAGACATAACAGTGCAGTGCTGCACTTTCTCACTGTCTGAGACATAACAATGTAGTGCTGCACTTTCTCACTGTCTGAGACATAACAGTGCAGTGCTGCACTTTCTCACTGTCTCAGACATAACAGTGCAGTGCTGCACTTTCTCACTGTCTGAGACATGACAGTGCAGTGCTGCACTTTCTCACTGTCTGAGACATAACAATGCAGTGCTGCACTTTCTCACTGTCTCAGACATAACAGTTCAGTGCTGCACTTTCTCACTGTCTGAGACATAACAGTGCAGTGCTGCACTTTCTCACTGTCTCAGACATAACAATGCAGTGCTGCACTTTCTCACTGTCTCAGACATAACAGTGCAGTGCTGCACTTTCTCACTGTCTGAGACATAACAGTGTAGTGCTGCACTTTCTCACTGTCTGAGACATAACAGTGCAGTGCTGCACTTTCTCACTGTCTGAGACATAACAGTGTAGTGCTGCACTTTCTCACTGTCTGAGACATAACAGTGCAGTGCTGCACTTTCTCACTGTCTCACACATAACAGTGCAGTGCTGCACTTTCTCACTGTCTCACACATAACAGTGCAGTGCTGCACTTTCTCACTGTCTCACACATAACAGTGCAGTGCTGCACTTTCTCACTGTCTCACACATAACAGTGTAGTGCTGCACTTTCTCACTGTCTGAGACATAACAGTGCAGTGCTGCACTTTCTCACTGTCTGAGACATAACAGTGCAGTGCTGCACTTTCTCACTGTCTGAGACATAACAGTGCAGTGCTGAACTTTCTCACTGTCTGAGACATAACAGTGCAGTGCTGCACTTTCTCACTGTCTGAGACATAACAGTGCAGTGCTGCACTTTCTCACTGTCTGAGACATAACAGTGCAGTGCTGCACTTTCTCACTGTCTGGGACATAACAGTGCAGTGCTGCACTTTCTCACTGTCTGAGACATAACAGTGCAGTGCTGCACTTTCTCACTGTCTCACACATAACAGTGTAGTGCTGCACTTTCTCACTGTCTGAGACATAACAGTGTAGTGCTGCACTTTCTCACTGTCTGAGACATAACAGTGCAGTGCTGCACTTTCTCACTGTCTCACACATAACAGTGTAGTGCTGCACTTTCTCACTGTCTGAGACATAACAGTGCAGTGCTGCACTTTCTCACTGTCTGAGACATAACAGTGCAGTGCTGCACTTTCTCACTGTCTGAGACATAACAGTGCAGTGCTGAACTTTCTCACTGTCTGAGACATAACAGTGCAGTGCTGCACTTTCTCACTGTCTGAGACATAACAGTGCAGTGCTGCACTTTCTCACTGTCTCAGACATAACAGTGCAGTGCTGCACTTTCTCACTGTCTGAGACATAACAGTGCAGTGCTGCACTTTCTCACTGTCTGAGACATAACAGTGCAGTGCTGCACTTTCTCACTGTCTCACACATAACAGTGTAGTGCTGCACTTTCTCACTGTCTGAGACATAACAGTGCAGTGCTGCACTTTCTCACTGTCTGAGACATAACAGTGCAGTGCTGCACTTTCTCACTGTCTCACACATAACAGTGTAGTGCTGCACTTTCTCACTGTCTCAGACATAACAGTGCAGTGCTGAACTTTCTCACTGTCTGAGACATAACAGTGCAGTGCTGAACTTTCTCACTGTCTGAGACATAACAGTGCAGTGCTGAACTTTCTCACTGTCTGAGACATAACAGTGCAGTGCTGCACTTTCTCACTGTCTGAGACATAACAGTGCAGTGCTGAACTTTCTCACTGTCTGAGACATAACAGTGCAGTGCTGCACTTTCTCACTGTCTGAGACATAACAGTGCAGTGCTGAACTTTCTCACTGTCTGAGACATAACAGTGCAGTGCTGCACTTTCTCACTGTCTGAGACATAACAGTGCAGTGCTGAACTTTCTCACTGTCTGAGACATAACAGTGCAGTGCTGCACTTTCTCACTGTCTCAGACATAACAGTGCAGTGCTGAACTTTCTCACTGTCTCAGACATAACAGTGCAGTGCTGAACTTTCTCACTGTCTGAGACATAACAATGCAGTCCTGAACTTTCTCACTGTCTCAGACATAACAGTGCAGTGCTGCACTTTCTCACTGTCTGAGACATAACAGTGCAGTGCTGAACTTTCTCACTGTCTGATACATAACAGTGCAGTGCTGCACTTTCTCACTGTCTGAAACATAACAGTGCAGTGCTGAACTTTCTCACTGTCTCAGACATAACAGTGCAGTGCTGCACTTTCTCACTGTTTCATACATAACAGTGCAGTGCTGCACTTTCTCACTGTCTCAGACATAACAGTGCAGTGCTGCACTTTCTCACTGTCTCAGACATAACAGTGCAGTGCTGCACTTTCTCACTGTTTCAGACATAACAGTGCAGTGTTGCACTTTCTCACTGTCTCAGACATAACAGTGCAGTGCTGCACTTTCTCACTGTCTCAGACATAACAGTGCAGTGCTGCACTTTCTCACTGTCTGAGACATAACAGTGCAGTGCTGCACTTTCTCACTGTCTCAGACATAGCAGTGCGGTGCTGCACTTTCTCACTGTTTCAGACATAACAGTGCAGTGCAGCACTTTCTCACTGTCTGAGACATAACAATGCAGTGCTGCACTTTCTCACTGTCTCAGACATAACAATGCAGTGCTGCACTTTCTCACTGTCTGAGACATAACAGTGCAGTGCTGCACTTTCTCACTGTCTCAGACATAGCAGTGCGGTGCTGCACTTTCTCACTGTTTCAGACATAACAGTGCAGTGCTGCACTTTCTCACTGTCTGAGACATAACAATGCAGTGCTGCACTTTCTCACTGTTTCAGACATAACAGTGCAGTGCTGCACTTTCTCACTGTCTCAGACATAACAGTGCAGTGCTGCACTCACTGTCTCAGACATAACAGTGCAGTGCTGCACTCACTGTCTCAGACATAACAATGCAGTGCAGCACTTTCTCACTGTCTCACACATAACAGTGTAGTGCTGTACTTTCTCACTGTCTCACACATAACAGTGTAGTGCTGCACTTTCTCACTGTCTGAGACATAACAGTGCAGTGCTGCACTTTCTCACTGTCTGAGACATAACAGTGCAGTGCTGAACTTTCTCACTGTCTGAGACATAACAGTGCAGTGCTGCACTTTCTCACTGTCTGACACATAACAGTGCAGTGCTGAACTTTCTCACTGTCTCAGACATAACAGTGCAGTGCTGCACTTTCTCACTGTTTCAGACATAACAGTGCAGTGCTGCACTTTCTCACTGTCTCAGACATAACAGTGCAGTGCTGCACTTTCTCACTGTCTCAGACATAACAGTGCAGTGCTGCACTTTCTCACTGTTTCAGACATAACAGTGCAGTGTTGCACTTTCTCACTGTCTCAGACATAACAGTGCAGTGCTGCACTTTCTCACTGTCTCAGACATAACAGTGCAGTGCTGCACTTTCTCACTGTCTGAGACATAACAGTGCAGTGCTGCACTTTCTCACTGTCTCAGACATAGCAGTGCGGTGCTGCACTTTCTCAATGTTTCAGACATAACAGTGCAGTGCTGCACTTTCTCACTGTCTGAGATATAACAGTGCAGTGCTGCACTTTCTCACTGTCTCAGACATAACAGTGCAGTGCTGCACTCACTGTCTCAGACATAACAGTGCAGTGCTGCACTCACTGTCTGAGACATAACAGTGCAGTGCTGCACTTTCTCACTGTCTGAGACATAACAGTGCAGTGCTGCACTTTCTCACTGTCTCAGACATAACAATGTAGTGCTGCACTTTCTCACTGTCTGAGACATAACAGTGCAGTGCTGCACTTTCTCACTGTCTCAGACATAACAGTGCAGTGCTGCACTTTCTCACTGTCTGAGACATAACAGTGCAGTGCTGCACTTTCTCACTGTCTGAGACATAACAATGCAGTGCTGCACTTTCTCACTGTCTGAGACATAACAGTGCAGTGCTGCACTTTCTCACTGTCTGAGACATAACAGTGCAGTGCTGCACTTTCTCACTGTCTGAGACATAACAATGTAGTGCTGCACTTTCTCACTGTCTGAGACATAACAGTGCAGTGCTGCACTTTCTCACTGTCTCAGACATAACAGTGCAGTGCTGCACTTTCTCACTGTCTGAGACATGACAGTGCAGTGCTGCACTTTCTCACTGTCTGAGACATAACAATGCAGTGCTGCACTTTCTCACTGTCTCAGACATAACAGTGCAGTGCTGCACTTTCTCACTGTCTGAGACATAACAGTGCAGTGCTGCACTTTCTCACTGTCTCAGACATAACAATGCAGTGCTGCACTTTCTCACTGTCTCAGACATAACAGTGCAGTGCTGCACTTTCTCACTGTCTGAGACATAACAGTGTAGTGCTGCACTTTCTCACTGTCTGAGACATAACAGTGCAGTGCTGCACTTTCTCACTGTCTCACACATAACAGTGTAGTGCTGCACTTTCTCACTGTCTGAGACATAACAGTGCAGTGCTGCACTTTCTCACTGTCTGAGACATAACAGTGCAGTGCTGCACTTTCTCACTGTCTGAGACATAACAGTGCAGTGCTGAACTTTCTCACTGTCTGAGACATAACAGTGCAGTGCTGCACTTTCTCACTGTCTGTGACATAACAGTGCAGTGCTGCACTTTCTCACTGTCTGAGACATAACAGTGCAGTGCTGCACTTTCTCACTGTCTGGGACATAACAGTGCAGTGCTGCACTTTCTCACTGTCTGAGACATAACAGTGCAGTGCTGCACTTTCTCACTGTCTCACACATAACAGTGTAGTGCTGCACTTTCTCACTGTCTGAGACATAACAGTGTAGTGCTGCACTTTGTCACTGTCTGAGACATAACAGTGCAGTGCTGCACTTTCTCACTGTCTCACACATAACAGTGTAGTGCTGCACTTTCTCACTGTCTGAGACATAACAGTGCAGTGCTGCACTTTCTCACTGTCTGAGACATAACAGTGCAGTGCTGCACTTTCTCACTGTCTGAGACATAACAGTGCAGTGCTGAACTTTCTCACTGTCTGAGACATAACAGTGCAGTGCTGCACTTTCTCACTGTCTGAGACATAACAGTGCAGTGCTGCACTTTCTCACTGTCTGAGACATAACAGTGCAGTGCTGCACTTTCTCACTGTCTGAGACATAACAGTGCAGTGCTGCACTTTCTCACTGTCTGAGACATAACAGTGCAGTGCTGCACTTTCTCACTGTCTCACACATAACAGTGTAGTGCTGCACTTTCTCACTGTCTGAGACATAACAGTGCAGTGCTGCACTTTCTCACTGTCTGAGACATAACAGTGCAGTGCTGCACTTTCTCACTGTCTCACACATAACAGTGTAGTGCTGCACTTTCTCACTGTCTGAGACATAACAGTGCAGTGCTGCACTTTCTCACTGTCTCACACATAACAGTGTAGTGCTGCACTTTCTCACTGTCTCACACATAACAGTGCAGTGCTGCACTTTCTCACTGTCTCACACATAACAGTGCAGTGCTGCACTTTCTCACTGTCTGAGACATAACAGTGCAGTGCTGCACTTTCTCACTGTCTCACACATAACAGTGTAGTGCTGCACTTTCTCACTGTCTGAGACATAACAGTGCAGTGCTGCACTTTCTCACTGTCTGAGACATAACAGTGCAGTGCTGCACTTTCTCACTGTCTGAGACATAACAGTGCAGTGCTGCACTTTCTCACTGTCTGAGACATAACAGTGCAGTGCTGCACTTTCTCACTGTCTGAGACATAACAATGCAGTGCTGCACTTTCTCACTGTCTCAGACATAAAAGTGCAGTGCTGCACTTTCTCACTGTCTCACACATAACAGTGTAGTGCTGTACTTTCTCACTGTCTCAGACATAACAATGCAGTGCTGCACTTTCTCACTGTCTCACACATAACAGTGTAGTGCTGTACTTTCTCACTGTCTGAGACATAACAGTGCAGTGCTGCACTTTCTCACTGTCTGAGACATAACAGTGCAGTGCTGCACTTTCTCACTGTCTCACACATAACAGTGTAGTGCTGTACTTTCTCACTGTCTGAGACATAACAGTGCAGTGCTGCACTTTCTCACTGTCTGAGACATAGCAGTGCAGTGCTGAACTTTCTCACTGTCTGAGACATAACAGTGCAGTGCTGAACTTTCTCACTGTCTGAGATATAACAGTGCAGTGCTGCACTTTCTCACTGTCTCAGACATAACAGTGCAGTGCTGCACTCACTGTCTCAGACATAACAGTGCAGTGCTGCACTCACTGTCTGAGACATAACAGTGCAGTGCTGCACTTTCTCACTGTCTCAGACATAACAGTGCAGTGCTGCACTTTCTCACTGTCTCAGACATAACAGTGCAGTGCTGCACTTTCTCACTGTCTGAGACATAACAGTGCAGTGCTGAACTTTCTCACTGTCTGAGACATAACAGTGCAGTGCTGCACTTTCTCACTGTCTGAGACATAACAGTGCAGTGCTGAACTTTCTCACTGTCTCAGACATAACAGTGCAGTGCTGCACTTTCTCACTGTTTCAGACATAACAGTGCAGTGCTGCACTTTCTCACTGTCTCAGACATAACAGTGCAGTGCTGCACTTTCTCACTGTCTCAGACATAACAGTGCAGTGCTGCACTTTCTCACTGTTTCAGACATAACAGTGCAGTGTTGCATTTTCTCACTGTCTCAGACATAACAGTGCAGTGCTGCACTTTCTCACTGTCTCAGACATAACAGTGCAGTGCTGCACTTTCTCACTGTCTGAGACATAACAGTGCAGTGCTGCACTTTCTCACTGTCTCAGACATAGCAGTGCGGTGCTGCACTTTCTCACTGTTTCAGACATAACAGTGCAGTGCTGCACTTTCTCACTGTCTGAGATATAACAGTGCAGTGCTGCACTTTCTCACTGTCTCAGACATAACAGTGCAGTGCTGCACTCACTGTCTCAGACATAACAGTGCAGTGCTGCACTCACTGTCTGAGACATAACAGTGCAGTGCTGCACTTTCTCACTGTCTCAGACATAGCAGTGCGGTGCTGCACTTTCTCACTGTTTCAGACATAACAGTGCAGTGCTGCACTTTCTCACTGTCTGAGATATAACAGTGCAGTGCTGCACTTTCTCACTGTCTCAGACATAACAGTGCAGTGCTGCACTCACTGTCTCAGACATAACAGTGCAGTGCTGCACTCACTGTCTGAGACATAACAGTGCAGTGCAGCACTGCACTCACTGTCTGAGACATAACAGTGCAGTGCTGCACTTTCTCACTGTCTCAGACATAGCAGTGCGGTGCTGCACTTTCTCACTGTTTCAGACATAACAGTGCAGTGCTGCACTTTCTCACTGTCTGAGATATAACAGTGCAGTGCTGCACTTTCTCACTGTCTTAGACATAACAGTGCAGTGCTCCACTCACTGTCTCAGACATAACAGTGCAGTGCTGCACTCACTGTCTGAGACATAACAGTGCGGTGCTGCACTTTCTCACTGTCTCAGACATAGCAGTGCGGTGCTGCACTTTCTCACTGTTTCAGACATAACAGTGCAGTGCTGCACTTTCTCACTGTCTGAGATATAACAGTGCAGTGCTGCACTTTCTCACTGTCTCAGACATAACAGTGCAGTGCTGCACTCACTGTCTCAGACATAACAGTGCAGTGCTGCACTCACTGTCTGAGACATAACAGTGCAGTGCTGCACTTTCTCACTGTCTCAGACATAGCAGTGCGGTGCTGCACTTTCTCACTGTCTCAGACATAACAGTGCGGTGCTGCACTTTCTCACTGTCTCAGACATAACAATTCAGTGCTGCACTTTCTCACTGTCTCAGACATAACAGTGCAGTGCTGTACTTTCTCACTGTCTCAGACATAACAATGCAGTGCTGAACTTTCTCACTGTCAGAGACATAACAATGCAATGCTGCACTTTCTCACTGTCTGAGACATAACAATGCAGTGCTGCACTTTCTCACTGTCTGAGACATAACAATGCAGTGCTGAACTTTCTCACTGTCTCAGACATAACAATGCAGTGCTGAACTTTCTCACTGTCTCTGACATAACAGTGCAGTGCTGCACTTTCTCACTGTCTGAGACATAACAATGCAGTGCTGCACTTTCTCACTGTCTCAGACATAACAATGCAGTGCTGCACTTTCTCACTGTCTCTGACATAACAGTGCAGTGCTGCACTTTCTCACTGTCTCAGACATAACAGTGCAGTGCTGCACTTTCTCACTGTCTCAGACATAACAGTGCAGTGCTGCACTTTCTCACTGTCTCAGACATAACAGTGCAGTGCTGCACTTTCTCACTGTCTCAGACATAACAGTGCAGTGCTGAACTTTCTCACTGTCTCAGAAATAACAGTGCAGTGCTGCACTTTCTCACTGTCTCAGACATAACAGTGCAGTGCTGCACTTTCTCACTGTCTCAGACATAACAGTGCAGTGCTGCACTTTCTCACTGTCTCAGACATAACAGTGCAGTGCTGAACTTTCTCACTGTCTGAGACATAACAGTGCAGTGCTGCACTTTCTCACTGTCTGAGACATAACAGTGCAGTGCTGCACTTTCTCACTGTTTCAGACATAACAGTGCAGTGCTGCACTTTCTCACTGTCTCAGACATAACAGTGCAGTGCTGAACTTTCTCACTGTCTGAGACATAACAGTGCAGTGCTGAACTTTCTCACTGTCTGAGACATAACAGTGCAGTGCTGAACTTTCTCACTGTCTCAGACATAACAGTGCAGTGCTGCACTTTCTCACTGTCTGAGACATAACAGTGCAGTGCTGCACTTTCTCACTGTCTGAGACATAACAGTGCAGTGCTGAACTTTCTCACTGTCTGAGACATAACAGTGCAGTGCTGCACTTTCTCACTGTCTCAGACATAACAGTGCAGTGCTGAACTTTCTCACTGTCTCAGACATAACAGTGCAGTGCTGAACTTTCTCACTGTCTGAGACAACAATGCAGTCCTGAACTTTCTCACTGTCTGAGACATAACAGTGCAGTGCTGCACTTTCTCACTGTCTGACACATAACAGTGCAGTGCTGAACTTTCTCACTGTCTGAGACATAACAGTGCAGTGCTGAACTTTCTCACTGTCTGAGACATAACAGTGCAGTGCTGCACTTTCTCACTGTCTGAGACATAGCAGTGCAGTGCTGAACTTTCTCACTGTCTGAGACATAACAGTGCAGTGCTGAACTTTCTCACTGTCTGAGACATAACAGTGCCGTGCTGCACTTTCTCACTGTCTGAGACATAACAGTGCAGTGCTGAACTTTCTCACTGTCTGAGACATAACAGTGCAGTGCTGCACTTTCTCACTGTCTGAGACATAACAGTGCAGTGCTGCACTTTCTCACTGTCTGAGACATAACAGTGCAGTGCTGAACTTTCTCACTGTCTCAGACATAACAGTGCAGTGCTGCACTTTCTCACTGTTTCATACATAACAGTGCAGTGCTGCACTTTCTCACTGTCTCAGACATAACAGTGCAGTGCTGCACTTTCTCACTGTCTCAGACATAACAGTGCAGTGCTGCACTTTCTCACTGTTTCAGACATAACAGTGCAGTGTTGCACTTTTTCACTGTCTCAGACATAACAGTGCAGTGCTGCACTTTCTCACTGTCTCAGACATAACAGTGCAGTGCTGCACTTTCTCACTGTCTGAGACATAACAGTGCAGTGCTGCACTTTCTCACTGTCTCAGACATAGCAGTGCGGTGCTGCACTTTCTCACTGTTTCAGACATAACAGTGCAGTGCTGCACTTTCTCACTGTCTGAGATATAACAGTGCAGTGCTGCACTTTCTCACTGTCTCAGACATAACAGAGCAGTGCTGCACTCACTGTCTCAGACATAACAGTGCAGTGCTGCACTCACTGTCTCAGACATAACAGTGCAGTGCTGCACTCACTGTCTCAGACATAACAGTGCAGTGCTGCACTTTCTCACTGTCTGAGACATAACAATGCAGTGCTGCACTTTCTCACTGTCTCAGACATAACAATGCAGTGCTGCACTTTCTCACTGTCTCAGGCATAACAGTGCAGTGCTGCACTTTCTCACTGTCTGAGACATAACAGTGCAGTGCTGCACTTTCTCACTGTCTGAGACATAACAGTGTAGTGCTGCACTTTCTCACTGTCTGAGACATAACAGTGCAGTGCTGAACTTTCTCACTGTCTGAGACATAACAGTGCAGTGCTGCACTTTCTCACTGTCTGAGACATAACAGTGCAGTGCTGAACTTTCTCACTGTCTGAGACATAACAGTGCATTGCTGCACTTTCTCACTGTCTGAGACATAACAGTGCAGTGCTGAACTTTCTCACTGTCTCAGACATAACAGTGCAGTGCTGCACTTTCTCACTGTTTCAGACATAACAGTGCAGTGCTGCACTTTCTCACTGTCTCAGACATAACAGTGCAGTGCTGCACTTTCTCACTGTCTCAGACATAACAGTGCAGTGCTGCACTTTCTCACTGTTTCAGACATAACAGTGCAGTGTTGCACTTTCTCACTGTCTCAGACATAACAGTGCAGTGCTGCACTTTCTCACTGTCTCAGACATAACAGTGCAGTGCTGCACTTTCTCACTGTGTGAGACATAACACTGCAGTGCTGAACTTTCTCACTGTCTGAGACATAACAGTGCAGTGCTGCACTTTCTCACTGTCTGAGACATAACAGTGCAGTGCTGAACTTTCTCACTGTCTCAGACATAACAGTGCAGTGCTGCACTTTCTCACTGTTTCAGACATAACAGTGCAGTGCTGCACTTTCTCACTGTCTCAGACATAACAGTGCAGTGCTGCACTTTCTCACTGTCTCAGACATAACAGTGCAGTGCTGCACTTTCTCACTGTTTCAGACATAACAGTGCAGTGTTGCACTTTCTCACTGTCTCAGACATAACAGTGCAGTGCTGCACTTTCTCACTGTCTCAGACATAACAGTGCAGTGCTGCACTTTCTCACTGTCTGAGACATAACAGTGCAGTGCTGAACTTTCTCACTGTCTGAGACATAACAGTGCAGTGCTGCACTTTCTCACTGTCTGAGACATAACAGTGCAGTGCTGCACTTTCTCACTGTCTGAGACATAACAGTGCAGTGCTGAACTTTCTCACTGTCTGAGACATAACAGTGCAGTGCTGCACTTTCTCACTGTCTGAGACATAACAGTGCAGTGCTGAACTTTCTCACTGTCTCAGACATAACAGTGCAGTGCTGCACTTTCTCACTGTTTCAGACATAACAGTGCAGTGCTGCACTTTCTCACTGTCTCAGACATAACAGTGCAGTGCTGCACTTTCTCACTGTCTCAGACATAACAGTGCAGTGCTGCACTTTCTCACTGTTTCAGACATAACAGTGCAGTGTTGCACTTTCTCACTGTCTCAGACATAACAGTGCAGTGCTGCACTTTCTCACTGTCTCAGACATAACAGTGCAGTGCTGCACTTTCTCACTGTGTGAGACATAACAGTGCAGTGCTGAACTTTCTCACTGTCTGAGACATAACAGTGCAGTGCTGCACTTTCTCACTGTCTGAGACATAACAGTGCAGTGCTGAACTTTCTCACTGTCTCAGACATAACAGTGCAGTGCTGCACTTTCTCACTGTTTCAGACATAACAGTGCAGTGCTGCACTTTCTCACTGTCTCAGACATAACAGTGCAGTGCTGCACTTTCTCACTGTCTCAGACATAACAGTGCAGTGCTGCACTTTCGCACTGTTTCAGACATAACAGTGCAGTGTTGCACTTTCTCACTGTCTCAGACATAACAGTGCAGTGCTGCACTTTCTCACTGTCTCAGACATAACAGTGCAGTGCTGCACTTTCTCACTGTCTGAGACATAACAGTGCAGTGCTGCACTTTCTCACTGTCTCAGACATAGCAGTGCGGTGCTGCACTTTCTCACTGTTTCAGACATAACAGTGCAGTGCTGCACTTTCTCACTGTCTGAGATATAACAGTGCAGTGATGCACTTTCTCACTGTCTCAGACATAACAGTGCAGTGCTGCACTCACTGTCTCAGACATAACAGTGCAGTGCTGCACTCACTGTCTGAGACATAACAGTGCAGTGCTGCACTTTCTCACTGTCTCAGACATAGCAGTGCGGTGCTGCACTTTCTCACTGTTTCAGACATAACAGTGCAGTGCTGCACTTTCTCACTGTCTGAGATATAACAGTGCAGTGCTGCACTTTCTCACTGTCTCAGACATAACAGTGCAGTGCTGCACTCACTGTCTCAGACATAACAGTGCAGTGCTGCACTCACTGTCTGAGACATAACAGTGCAGTGCTGCACTTTCTCACTGTCTCAGACATAGCAGTGCGGTGCTGCACTTTCTCACTGTCTCAGACATAACAATGCAGTGCTGAACTTTCTCACTGTCAGAGACATAACAATGCAGTGCTGCACTTTCTCACTGTCTCAGACATAACAGTGCAGTGCTGTACTTTCTCACTGTCTCAGACATAACAATGCAGTGCTGAACTTTCTCACTGTCAGAGACATAACAATGCAGTGCTGCACTTTCTCACTGTCTGAGACATAACAGTGCAGTGCTGTACTTTCTCACTGTCTCAGACATAACAATGCAGTGCTGCACTTTCTCACTGTCTGAGACATAACAGTGCAGTGCTGCACTTTCTCACTGTCTCTGACATAACAGTGCAGTGCTGCACTTTCTCACTGTCTCAGACATAACAGTGCAGTGCTGCACTTTCTCACTGTCTCAGACATAACAGTGCAGTGCTGCACTTTCTCACTGTCTCAGACATAACAGTGCAGTGCTGCACTTTCTCACTGTCTCAGACATAACAATGCAGTGCTGCACTTTCTCACTGTCTGAGACATAACAGTGCAGTGCTGCACTTTCTCACTGTCTCTGGCATAACAGTGCAGTGCTGCACTTTCTCACTGTCTCAGACATAACAGTGCAGTGCTGCACTCACTGTCTGAGACATAACAGTGCAGTGCTGCACTTTCTCACTGTCTCAGACATAGCAGTGCGGTGCTGCACTTTCTCACTGTTTCAGACATAACAGTGCAGTGCTGCACTTTCTCACTGTCTGAGATATAACAGTGCAGTGCTGCACTTTCTCACTGTCTCAGACATAACAGTGCAGTGCTGCACTCACTGTCTCAGACATAACAGTGCAGTGCTGCACTCACTGTCTCAGACATAACAGTGCAGTGCTGCACTTTCTCACTGTCTGACACATAACAGTGCAGTGCTGCACTTTCTCACTGTCTCAGACATAACAGTGCAGTGCTGCACTTTCTCACTGTCTCAGACATAACAGTGCAGTGCTGCACTTTCTCACTGTCTCAGACATAACAGTGCAGTGCTGAACTTTCTCACTGTCTCAGACATAACAGTGCAGTGCTGCACTTTCTCACTGTCTCAGACATAACAGTGCAGTGCTGTACTTTCTCACTGTCAGAGACATAACAATGCAGTGCTGCACTTTCTCACTGTCTCAGACATAACAGTGCAGTGCTGTACTTTCTCACTGTCTCAGACATAACAGTGCAGTGCTGCACTCTCTCACTGTCTCAGACATAACAATGCAGTGCTGCACTTTCTCACTGTCTCAGACATAACAATGCAGTGCTGCACTTTCTCACTGTCTCAGACATAACAATGCAGTGCTGCACTTTCTCACTGTCTCAGACATAACAATGCAGTCCTGCACTTTCTCACTGTCTCAGACATAACAGTGCAGTGCTTCACTCTCTCACTGTCTCAGACATAACAATGTGGTGCTTCACTCTCTCTCTGTCTCAGACATAACAAGTGCAGTGCTTCACTCTCTCACTGTCTCAGACATAACAAGTGCAGTGCTTCACTCTCTCACTGTCTCAGACATAACAAGTGCAGTGCTTCACTCTCTCACTGTCTCAGACATAACAATGTGGTGCTTCACTCTCTCTCTGTCTCAGACATAACAAGTGCAGTGCTTCACTCTCTCACTGTCTCAGACATAACAATGTGGTGCTTCACTCTCTCACTGTCTCAGACATAACAATGTGGTGCTTCACTCTCTCACTGTCTCAGACATAACAAGTGCAGTGCTTCACTCTCTCACTGTCTCAGACATAACAATGTGGTGCTTCACTCTCTCACTGTCTCAGACATAACAATGTGGTGCTTCACTCTCTCACTGTCTCAGACATAACAAGTGCAGTGCTTCACTCTCTCACTGTCTCAGACATAACAATGTGGTGCTTCACTCTCTCACTGTCTCAGACATAACAATGTGGTGCTTCACTCTCTCACTGTCTCAGACATAACAATGTGGTGCTTCACTCTCTCACTGTCTCAGACATAACAAGTGCAGTGCTTCACTCTCTCACTGTCTCAGACATAACAATGTGGTGCTTCACTCTCTCACTGTCTCAGACATAACAAGTGCAGTGCTTCACTCTCTCACTGTCTCAGACATAACAGTGTGGTGCTTCACTCTCTCACTGTCTCAGACATAACAGCGCAGTAGATGAATGGTTCAGAGAACCAACATGTTGTTAAATTAGACACATGTGCAACTCTTGGGTATCTTTATTGAGGAAACGTTTCGCCACACAGTGGCTTCATCAGTCCATACAAAGGATAAACTTGAGGAACTTGAGGAAAATGAGGTAATCAGTCCCTCAACCTTGAGTCGATGTGGTCAGTCCATCAATCTTGAATAGAATACGGCATATGGGCGGAGAAGCAGCTTATAAACCGTAGGCAGGAGAGGTGCAGCAGTCGTAGGTGGTGTCACATTTGTTCAATGTGGAAGTAGGTCGTGCCCAAGGGTTAGGCAAGCGAAGAATTCCCAAGTATTAAGATCCCAAGAAGCTGCAGTGTCTGACAGGTTTGTAGATGAATGGTTGAAAGAACCTACACGTTGTTAAATTAGACACATGTGCAGCTCTTGGGTATCTTTACTGAGGAAACGTTTCGCCACACAGTGGCTTCATCAGTCCATACAAAGGATAAACTTGAAGAACATGATGAGTCCTTCCATGAACTGTATACGGATATAAAAGCTTTGGCAGTGAAGTGTAACTTTGTTGGCCAATTTGACCCCAGAGTTAGGGACCAGTTATTCATGGCAGTGGTGAATGAAATTTATTTCCCTTACTTAGTTACAAGAAATTTGGACTTGCAAAGTGTGCAATCTGCATTTTTTTTTTTTTTTTGGAAAAATTGTTAAACTTGGAATAAACAGTTGTTAGTGAAAAGAATACAGTTCCAGAGGTACAAGTAATTAGTGTTGTGCAACACAAACACTGTGGTTTCCAGCACAGTTGTGTTAACTATGAACATAAAGAGTTTCCAGCACAGTTGTGTTAACTATGAACATGAAGAGTTTCCAGCACAGTTGTGTTAACTATGAACATAAAGAGTTTCCAGCACAGTTGTGTTAACTATGAACATAATGAGTTTCCAGCACAGTTGTGTTAACTATGAACATAAAGAGTTTCCAGCACAGTTGTGTTAACTATGAACATAAAGAGTTTCCAGCACAGTTGTGTTAACTATGAACATGAAGAGTTTCCAGCACAGTTGTGTTAACTATGAACATAAAGAGTTTCCAGCACAGTTGTGTTAACTATGAACATAAAGAGTTTCCAGCACAGTTGTGTTAACTATGAACATGAAGAGTTTCCAGCACAGTTGTGTTAACTATGAACATAAAGAGTTTCCAGCACAGTTGTGTTAACTATGAACATAAAGAGTTTCCAGCACAGTTGTGTTAACTATGAACATAAAGAGTTTCCAGCACAGTTGTGTTAACTATGAACATAAAGAGTTTCCAGCACAGTTGTGTTAACTATGAACATAATGAGTTTCCAGCACAGTTGTGTTAACTATAAACATAAAGATTCCAGCACAGTTGTGTTAACTATGAACATAAAGAGTTTCCAGCACAGTTGTGTTAACTATGAACATAAAGAGTTTCCAGCACAGTTGTGTTAACTATGAACATAAAGAGTTTCCAGCACAGTTGTGTTAACTATAAACATAAAGATTCCAGCACAGTTGTGTTAACTATGAACATAAAGAGTTTCCAGCACAGTTGTGTTAACTATGAACATAAAGAGTTTCCAGCACAGTTGTGTTAACTATGAACATAAAGAGTTTCCAGCACAGTTGTGTTAACTATAAACATAAAGATTCCAGCACAGTTGTGTTAACTATGAACATGAAGAGTTTCCAGCACAGTTGTGTTAACTATGAACATAAAGAGTTTCCAGCACAGTTGTGTTAACTATAAACATAAAGATTCCAGCACAGTTGTGTTAACTATGAACATGAAGAGTTTCCAGCACAGTTGTGTTAACTATGAACATAAAGAGTTTCCAGCACAGTTGTGTTAACTATGAACATAAAGAGTTTCCAGCACAGTTGTGTTAACTATAAACATAAAGATTCCAGCACAGTTGTGTTAACTATGAACATAAAGAGTTTCCAGCACAGTTGTGTTAACTATGAACATAAAGAGTTTCCAGCACAGTTGTGTTAACTATGAACATAAAGAGTTTCCAGCACAGTTGTGTTAACTATGAACATAAAGAGTTTCCAGCACAGTTGTGTTAACTATGAACATAAAGAGTTTCCAGCACAGTTGTGTTAACTATGAACATAAAGAGTTTCCAGCACAGTTGTGTTAACTATGAACATAAAGAGTTTCCAGCACAGTTGTGTTAACTATGAACATAAAGAGTTTCCAGCACAGTTGTGTTAACTATAAACATAAAGATTCCAGCACAGTTGTGTTAACTATGAACATGAAGAGTTTCCAGCACAGTTGTGTTAACTATGAACATAAAGAGTTTCCAGCACAGTTGTGTTAACTATGAACATAAAGAGTTTCCAGCACAGTTGTGTTAACTATAAACATAAAGATTCCAGCACAGTTGTGTTAACTATGAACATAAAGAGTTTCCAGCACAGTTGTGTTAACTATGAACATAAAGAGTTTCCAGCACAGTTGTGTTAACTATGAACATAAAGAGTTTCCAGCACAGTTGTGTTAACTATGAACATAAAGAGTTTCCAGCACAGTTGTGTTAACTATGAACATAAAGAGTTTCCAGCACAGTTGTGTTAACTATGAACATAAAGAGTTTCCAGCACAGTTGTGTTAACTATGAACATAAAGAGTTTCCAGCACAGTTGTGTTAACTATGAACATAAAGAGTTTCCAGCACAGTTGTGTTAACTATGAACATAAAGAGTTTCCAGCACAGTTGTGTTAACTATAAACATAAAGATTCCAGCACAGTTGTGTTAACTATGAACATGAAGAGTTTCCAGCACAGTTGTGTTAACTATGAACATAAAGAGTTTCCAGCACAGTTGTGTTAACTATGAACATAAAGAGTTTCCAGCACAGTTGTGTTAACTATAAACATAAAGATTCCAGCACAGTTGTGTTAACTATGAACATAAAGAGTTTCCAGCACAGTTGTGTTAACTATGAACATAAAGAGTTTCCAGCACAGTTGTGTTAACTATGAACATAAAGAGTTTCCAGCACAGTTGTGTTAACTATGAACATAAAGAGTTTCCAGCACAGTTGTGTTAACTATGAACATAAAGAGTTTCCAGCACAGTTGTGTTAACTATGAACATAAAGAGTTTCCAGCATAATATAAAGATGTTTCAAAATCACGAAATGAAAAAAAAGGGAAGAATAATGAAACAGGAGTCACCAAGATATATTAAAACAAAGACAGTTAAGGTACTTGAAGGAGAAAATAGTTTCCCATAATGGCAGAGCAATGTGGTTTGGAAATTAATAATGAACATGTTCGTTTGGAGACTGAGAGTGGGGCGTCCATCACGACGTTATCCAAACACTGAGTGGGGCGTCCATCACGACGTTATCCAAACACTGAGTGGGGCGTCCATCACGACGTTATTCAAACACTGAGTGGGGCGTCCATCACGACGTTATCCAAACACTGAGTGGGGCGTCCATCACGACGTTATTCAAACACTGAGTGGGGCGTCCATCACGACGTTATCCAAACACTGAGTGGGGCGTCCATCACGACGTTATTCAAACACTGAGTGGGGCGTCCATCACGACGTTATCCAAACACTGAGTGGGGCGTCCATCACGACGTTATCCAAACACTGAGTGGGGCGTCCATCACGACGTTATTCAAACACTGAGTGGGGCGTCCATCACGACGTTATCCAAACACTGAGTGGGACGTCCATCACGACGTTATCCGAACACTGAGTGGGGCGTCCATCACGACGTTATCCGAACACTGAGTGGGGCGTCCATCACGACGTTATCCAAACACTGAGTGGGGCGTCCATCACGACGTTATCCGAACACTAAGTGGGGCGTCCATCACGACGTTATCCAAACACTGAGTGGGGCGTCCATCACGACGTTATCCAAACACTGAGTGGGGCGTCCATCACGACGTTATCCGAACACTGAGTGGGGCGTCAATCACGACGTTATCCAAACACTGAGTGGGGCGTCCATCACGACGTTATCCAAACACTGAGTGGGACGTCCATCACGACGTTATCCGAACACTGAGTGGGGCGTCCATCACGACGTTATCCGAACACTGAGTGGGGCGTCCATCACGACGTTATCCAAACACTGAGTGGGGCGTCCATCACGACGTTATCCGAACACTAAGTGGGGCGTCCATCACGACGTTATCCAAACACTGAGTGGGGCGTCCATCACGACGTTATCCAAACACTGAGTGGGGCGTCCATCACGACGTTATCCGAACACTGAGTGGGGCGTCCATCACGACGTTATACGAACACTGAGTGGGGCGTCCATCACGACGTTATACGAACACTGAGTGGGGCGTCCATCACGACGTTATCCAAACACTGAGTGGGGCGTCCATCACGACGTTATCCGAACACTGAGTGGGGCGTCCATCACGACGTTATCCAAACACTGAATGGGGCGTCCATCACGACGTTATCCAAACACTGAGTGGGGCATCCATCACGACGTTATCCAAACACTGAGTGGGGCGTCCATCACGACGTTATCCAAACACTGAGTGGGGCGTCAATCACGACGTTATCCAAACACTGAGTGGGGCGTCCATCACGACGTTATCCAAACACTGAGTGGGACGTCCATCACGACGTTATCCGAACACTGAGTGGGGCGTCCATCACGACGTTATCCAAACACTGAGTGGGGCATCCATCACGACGTTATCCGAACACTGAGTGGGGCGTCCATCACGACGTTATCCAAACACTGAGTGGGGCGTCCATCACGACGTTATCCATACACTGAGTGGGGCGTCCATCACGACGTTATCCAAACACTGAGTGGGGCATCCATCACGACGTTATCCAAACACTGAGTGGGGCGTCCATCACGACGTTATCCAAACACTGAGTGGGGCGTCCATCACGACGTTATCCGAACACTGAGTGGGGCGTCCATCACGACGTTATCCAAACACTGAGTGGGGCGTCCATCACGACGTTATCCAAACACTGAGTGGGGCGTCCATCACGACGTTATCCGAACACTGAGTGGGGCGTCCATCACGACGTTATCCAAACACTGAGTGGGGCGTCCATCACGACGTTATCCAAACACTGAGTGGGGCGTCCATCACGACGTAGCTGCCTCAGACTCCTTGTGTTCTATTTGTTTGGAAATTAAAGATCCATCTACCAACTTGTGGTGATTTTTAATAAATAAATCAACAGATTCATTGTGAGAGATATTCTCTACCCCATACCCATCCTGTGGGCGGTAGTCACCACATACCCATCCTGTGGGCGGTAGTCACCCCATACCCATCCTGTGGGTGGTAGTCACCCCATACCCATCCTGTGGGCGGTAGTCACCCCATACCCATCCTGTGGGCGGTAGTCACCCCATACCCATCCTGTGGGCGGTAGTCACCCCATACCCATCCTGTGGGCGGTAGTCACCCCATACCCATCCTGTGGGCGGTAGTCACCCCATACCCATCCTGTGGGCGGTAGTCACCCCATACCCATCCTGTGGGCGGTAGTCACCACATACCCATCCTGTGGGCGGTAGTCACCCCATACCCATCCTGTGGGCGGTAGTCACCCCATACCCATCCTGTGGGAGGTAGTCACCCCATACCCATCCTGTGGGAGGTAGTCACCCCATACCCATCCTGTGGGAGGTAGTCACCCCATACCCATCCTGTGGGCGGTAGTCACCCCATACCCATCCTGTGGGAGGTAGTCACCCCATACCCATCCTGTGGGCGGTAGTCACCCCATACCCATCCTGTGGGAGGTAGTCACCCCATACCCATCCTGTGGGCGGTAGTCACCCCATACCCATCCTGTGGGAGGTAGTCACCCCATACCCATCCTGTGGGCGGTAGTCACCCCATACCCATCCTGTGGGAGGTAGTCACCCCATACCCATCCTGTGGGCGGTAGTCACCCCATACCCATCCTGTGGGAGGTAGTCACCCCATACCCATCCTGTGGGTGGTAGTCACCCCATACCCATCCTGTGGGCGGTAGTCACCCCATACCCATCCTGTGGGCGGTAGTCAAAAGATTACAGAGGTACATAATTGGTCCAGGGACTGGACTCCAAAGTTCTGATAGCTGAGCAAGTTACAGAGGTAATGAACTCACAATTTACAAAGGTAATGAACTCACAATTTACAAAGGTAATGAACTCCAGGTAGGTCTAGTCACAATCATGACAAGTTACAAAGGTATTTACAGATTACAGAGGTACGTAATGGGTCCAGGGACTGGGCCCCCAAAGTTTTGATAGCTGAATTAGGTACAAAGGTAATGAATTCTGTAAGAATGGTTACTTACGTTTATACATGGCTACAATCATGAACAAATTATAGAGTAATGAGCAATTCACACTTCCACACCCGGTCACAACTGTAGTGAGTTATTGGTGCAAATATTGATTGTTGAGTCACACACACACACACACACACACACACACACACACACACACACACACACACACTGACGACACTGGAGGACAGAAGGGTCAGGGGAGACATGATAACGACATACAAGATACTGCGGGGAATAGACAAGGTGGACAGAGATAGGATGTTCCAGAGAGGGGACACAGGGACAAGGGGTCACAACTGGAAGCTGAAGACTCAGACGAGTCACAGGGACGTTAGGAAGTATTTCTTCAGTCATAGAGTTGTCAGCAAGTGGAATAGCCTAGCAAGTGAAGTAGTGGAGGCAGGAACCATACATAGTTTTAAGAAGAGGTATGACAAAACTCAGGAAGCAGAGAGAGAGATGATCCAGTAGCGATCAGTGAAGAGGCGGGGCCAGGAGCTGAGTCTCGACCCCTGCAACCACAATTAGGTGAGTACAATTAGGTGAGTACACACACATGTGAAGTTGATGAGAAGAATTAAATCGGATGAGGATGAGGCAGGACTGCAAAGAGACCTGGACAGGCTGGACATGTGGTCCAGTAACTGGCTTCTCGAATTCAACCCAGCCAAATGCAAAGTCATGAAGATTGGGGAGGGGCAAAGAAGACCGGAGACAGAGTATAGGCTAGGTGGACAAAGACTACAGACCTCACTCAGGGAGAAAGACCTTGGAGTGACCATAACACCGAGCACATCACCGGAGGCACACATCAACCAAACAACTGCTGCAGCATATGGGCACCTGGCAAACCTGAGAATAGCGTTCCGATACCTTAATAAGGAATCGTTCAAGACACTGTACACTGTGTATGTTAGGCCCATACTGGAGTATGCAGCACCAGTCTGGAACCCACACCTGGTCAAGCACGTCAAGAAGTTAGAGAAAGTACAAAGGTTTGCAACAAGGCTAGTCCCAGAGCTCAAGGGAATGTCGTACGAGGAAAGGTTAAGGGAAATCGGACTGACGACACTGGAGGACAGAAGGGTCAGGGGAGACATGATAACGACATACAAGATACTGCGGGGAATAGACAAGGTGGACAGAGATAAGATGTTCCAGAGAGGGGACACAAGGACAAGGGGTCACAACTGGAAGCTGAAGACTCAAACGACTCACAGGGACGTTAGGAAGTATTTCTTCAGTCATAGAGTTGTCAGGAAGTGGAATAGCCTAGCAAGTGAAGTAGTGGAGGCAGGAACCATACATAGTTTTAAGAAGAGGTATGATACAGTTCAGGAAGCAGAGAGAGAGAGGACCTAGTAACGATCAGTGAAGAGGCGGGGCCAGGAGATGAGTCTCGACCCCTGCAACCACAATTAGGTGAGTACAATTAGGTGAGTACACACACACACTCACACTCACACTCACACACTCACACACACACACACACACACACACACACACACACACACACACACACACACACACACACACACACACACACACCACACACACACACCACACACACACCACACACACACACCACACACACACACACACACCACACACACACACACCACACACACACACACCACACATACACACACCACACACACACACACCACACATACACACACCACACACACACACACACACCACACATACACACCCCACACACACACCACACACACACACACCACACACACACCACACACACCACACACACACACACACACACACACACACACACACACACACACCACACACACACACACACCACACACACACACCACACACACACACACACACACACACGCACATGCACACACACACACACACACACACACACACACACACACACACACCCACACACATCCTCCACCACTTGACACAAACACTTGACACAAACACGTACCCCCTCTCCCCTAACCACCCCTCCCCCTTCCCTAACCACCTCACCTTAGCCACCTACCCCTCCCCAAACCACCTAACCCCTCCCGAAACCGTCTAACCCCCCATCTACCTCCATCCCTCCAATAGCCATCCTCCCCCTCCCCCATAACCATCCATCCCCTCTCTCCCTCAAACCATCTAACCCCCTCCCCCAACTATCTCTACCCCTCCAATAACCATCCTCCCCCTCCCCACAACCATCCATCCCCTCTCCTCCTAACCATCTGTTCCCCTCCCCCTAACCACCCGTCCCCCCTTCCCCTTCTGTGGAGCAACGGGGGAACCTAGAACCAGGATGAGGACAAGGGGCTCCAAGGACGAATCTGGGAGGGAGGAATGGGAGGTAGAGCTCAAAAAAAGGGAGGAAGACTGGGGAAGGAGACTAGATGAGCTGGAAAGGAAGATGTAAGAGAGGTTAACAGCAGAATGCAGAAGGTGGAAGCAACAGGCCACAGCAGCAGAAATCAAGATAGAGAGATTAGAAGAGGAGCTGAGACATCTGAAACAGCACAGAGACAAAGATATTACAGAAGTAGCATCGGCAATGGCTACATCAAACACAGACAACAGGTCTGAAGGAAGCATGGAAACTAAACTGTATGCAGAGGTCCTGTCAAACCCACATGGAGCCAAAACAAAGGCAGGGAGCACACTAGGACAGAATGAGAGGTTGGAAGACATTGAAGGAACTAGGACATGTGCAAGGACCTTACCAGATACCTGTGGGGGCCAGGAACAGGTGAGCAGGAAGGATGAACCAAGAAGCATAGGGGCCATAACTAGGGAAGGGACTGAAGGAAGGAACACTCCACGGGAAGGAACTAAAACACATCAGAGGATGCAATGGGAGTCACAGTGGGAGGTAGAGTGGTAGTGCAGGTAGAATTATTGTACCTGGATAGAGTGGTAGTGCAGGTAGAATTATTGTACCTGGATAGAGTGGTAGTGCAGGTAGAATTATTGTACCTGGATAGAGTGGTAGTGCAGGTAGAATTATTGTACCTGGATAGAGTGGTAGTGCAGGTAGAATTATTGTACCTGGATAGAGTGGTAGTGCAGGTAGAATTATTGTACCTGGATAGAGTGGTAGTGCAGGTAGAATTATTGTACCTGGATAGACTGGTAGTGCAGGTAGAATTATTGTACCTGGATAGAGTGGTAGTGCAGGTAGAATTATTGTACCTGGATAGAGTGGTAGTGCAGGTAGAATTATTGTACCTGGATAGACTGGTAGTTCAGGTAGAATTATTGTACCTGGGTAGAGTGGTAGTGCAGGTAGAATTATTGTACCTAGATAGAGTGGTAGTGCAGGTATCAATAATGGTATCAATACTATGACAGCAGAAGCAAGGAAGTGCGTCTGGTGGCCAAAGATTGACCAAGATATTGCAGAAGTAACCAACAAATGTCCAATTTGTTTTAAAACTTTTAGACCAATGTCATCTGCTGTACTATCTTGGCTCAGCACTGGGACACCATTGTCTATAGTGTATATAGTCTATGTCCGCCCAGTGGAGGGCAAATATTTGTTGGTAACTGTGGATTCCTTCTCAGAATTCTTAGATGTGCAAGTGACTAGTTCCATGATATCCACAGTTTCTACTGAAATGCTGAGAAAATCCTTTTGTAATTTTTGGTTACTAGACATAGTTGTGTCAGATAATACTGCACACTTTGTGTCACAAGAACTGGAAGCCTTCTTTATTAAGAATAAATAGTAATGAAGATGTTACTCCAGCTCCATACCGTCCATCATCAAATGGTCTGGCAGTGAGGGCAGGAAGGACACTGAAGGAAGGCTTACACAAATTTACAAAAGGGTCTCTGTATACCAGACTATGTAGGTTCTTATATAACCATAGGAAGATTTTTCATTCCTCACTGGTAAAACACAAACAGAAACAATGAAGTCCCAGTAGCGGCTGTCAGACGCCATGTTAAGGAAGAAATGTTATTGTCTAACACGGCTGCTGGAGAACTTAAGTAAGTTTATTTATTTATTTATTTATTTAATGTCTTTGCAAACAGTACATTGAGACTGTGTATATACAATAGTGGGTTGCAATACAAAGAGAGCCTCTATTATGCCTTGGCATTATGGGCCAACTTAACATTATTGGCTTACATTCTACTTAATACTAAGGAGTAGTATATCATAGTTGTACAGTAGGAAAGTAATTATTTCATAGTTGTACAGTAGAATATTAATTATAAATGAATCAAAATTTGTATAATACAAAGATATATTTATATTCTAAAATGCTTTTGTGAAAAACAATGATTCAATTATATTCCTGTCAGCAATGGATAAAAGGTTCAATGTGATTGTTTCAGTTATGATGTGGGAGTACATAGGTGAGTAAATGTGTACTGAGTATTTAGCATTTAGTCTAGGGTGATTAAGTGGCTTTTGAGAAGAGTCAGGTATACACAAATACAGTGAGCTTAAGTAAGTAAGTTTATTCAGGTACACACAAATACAGTTACATAGATTATCATACATAGCAGCATATGTGTAAAGTACCTGGGATAACCCAAAAAAGGCAGGACCCATTGGGTTCCTGACTTTCTCATTTCCCTGAAGGATCAATTGGGGTCCTTCAGGGAAATGAGAAACAATTTCGAGTTTATGATGCTGTTTACGACAGAAATTTTGGGAAAGATGAACTTTGGGTAGAAGGAAAGACTGTGGAGGTATTAGTGATTAAGAATTGTAAATTACAAATTAAAGGCTTTGGTAATATGATTTGGAAAAGGCAAACAGATCAACTCATGTCAAGGTTTAGGATGGAGAGCAAACAATGATTCCAACAGTACCAGAAGCTGTAAGGGTTGAGACCTCGACCGTTCGTTATTGCAGGAGCTGCCAGCATACACCGGTTCTTCAACAGGCAAGTTATACTTTTGTATCAATCAAATCACATATTTCTAGGTTAAATAATTTCCAGTAGTTCTTTCATGTGATAGCCAAATCACCGACCAGTATGTTTTAAATAAGTGACCCACTGATCAGATCCGACTGGTTCCGAACCCTTGACTGGTTCAAACCCTTGAACGGTTTCAAACGGATTCGTTGGACAATAAGGCAGACTGTAAACAGACGGGGTTTTAGGTGCCCTTATCAAACACAAAAAATAAATATGAAACAGGAACGTACACCGGTAAGCTGTCCTAATATACAAGTACAGTTAGAAATAGAAATACAAATAGCTAGATCTTCACTTTAAGGAGGTTGTTAGTAGAATATTCAAGAGGTTACTAGTAGAATTACAGTAAATCAACCACTCAAATCACATTATGAGGCTCTGTGTAGTCTGCAGTCAATCAAACGAACGGGCTTCCACATGGATAAATTGCCATTTTTGTGAAAATTAGTGTCACGCCCCTTGTGCAGATATCCAAGAACTATCTACAAGCAGCATTAAATCAGGGAAGTGTTTTTGGGTATGCCCAAATGAGATCAATCTGTGGAAAAAAATCACATTGTTTTAAAAGAGGATAACATCAAAGCAGCCTTCATAGAAAACCTGGAAGCATTCTATAACAGATGGGAAAATAAAAAGTATGGGCTGGATGGTATTGCCCTTGATGCTGGCCAGGTAGTCAGAAACTGTAAGTCTGGAGGTGCTGCCCCGGTAGTCAGTAATGCTGTCCTGGTAGACAGTAATGGTGAAGCTGGAGGTGCTGTACTGGGAGACAGTAATGGTGAAGCTGGAGGTGCTGTCCTGGGAGACAGTAATGGTGAGGATGGAGGTGCTGTCCAGATAGTCAGTAAACGTATGCAGGAGGGAATGCATATAAATGACCTCGAGGAAGACAGGAGCTGTAGTGAGGAAACAAGTGTAGTCAATGACAAGATAAAACCAATATTACAAACTAGTAATACCACAGGAAATAGCAAACAAGGGGACTCCACTAGCATTAGTGAGGATATATTACCAAAAACAACTGATGAGAGCCCCATTGTTAGTGCTAGTGAGGATAGGAAAGAGACAGGTAAACATGCACCAACAGGGAATACAGTCACAGAAACCCAAGGCAAATGGAAACCAAGCCTGTGCACATACTATGCACTTGGTATCTGTAGGCATGGGAAATCTGGAAAAACAGATGGGACGTGCAACTTTGACCACCCTAGAAAATGCCGAGCCCATATGACAACAGGAAAATGCAAACTCCCGTCCTGTAACCTTTTTCACCCTGAAATGTGTTTCTCTTTAATACAAGAAAGACTGTGCTATAACTTAAATTGCCAGGCACACCATCTAAAGGGGACAAAAAGATACAAAACATCCAGGCCATGGGAAAACCTGGGTAGCCACAGCCACTCAAGAGGGAGAGGTTTTTTAGTGCCAGGAAGGAAAAAAAACTGGCAGGAAATGGCAGAAATCGTACACCAAATCCAGTCATTCCTGGAGTGGAACCACAGTCGATTGCCTCCACTCCAAACCAACAGATACAGATACTAATGCCGGAAAAAAAGTCCCCCCCAGTACTACCAATAGAACCAGTCCGATGACATTCTTCTTTGCAAATATACAAGGTCTAAAGCCAACAACGAACAACAAAATACCTTTCATCTGTGGACTGCTTACAGAGGCAAATGCAATGTTCACGGCTTTCACAGAGACCCACATAAAGGATCACTTGGACAACGAAATATGGATACCAGGTTATAACCTATACAGATGCGACAGAGTGAACAGGCAAAAGGGGGGGGGGGTTAGACTGTATATCTCAGAGTCACTTGTTTGCACAGAACTGCTGAATGCCTCAAATGATGTAGTGGAAGTTTTAGCAGTAAAGACAAGCCTCCGGATGCAACATCCCAGCAATTCCAGGAACAGCTGTTAAAAATTGACCACTGTCTGGAAAATCTGCCAGCTCCTGCACCCAACATCTTGCTCCTGGTGGATTTCAACTTGAGGCACCTAAAATAGAGGAATACATGTATAGCAAATAATGTTGTTGCAGTGATAACACCAGGAGGCAGCTCTGACGAGAACTCACATACGCACGAGCTTTTAAATCTCTGCACAAAATTCAACTTAAACCAGCAAATAATAGAGCCTAGTAGACTGGAGAATACACTAGACCTCATCTTCACTAACAATGATGATCTGATAAGAAATGTTACCATATCAAAAACAATATACTCAGATCACAACATAATCGAGGTTCAGAAATGTATGCGTGGAGCCCCAGACCGAAATAATGAGATTAGTCATGAGGGAGCCTTCACCAAATTCAACTTCAATAACAAGAACATAAAGTGGGACCAAGTAAACCAAGTCCTAACCGATATAAGCTGGGAAGATATACTAAGCAACACAGACCCCAACTTATGCCTAGAACAGATTAACTCGGTGGCACTCGATGTATGCTCAAGGCTTATTCCTTTAAGAAAAAGGAGGAGTAGATGTAAAATAGAAAGAGACAGGCGCTCCCTTTACAGGAGACGAAAAAGAATAACAGAGCGGCTAAAAGAGGCCAATATATCTGAAATGCATAGGGAGTCACTGGTCAGAGAAATAGCAAACATAGAACTTAAGCTAAAGGAATCTTATAGGAGTCAGGAATCGCGGGAAGAACTAAAAGCCATAAATGAAATCGAAAGAAACCCAAAGTATTTCTTTTCCTATGCCAAATCAAAGTTGAGAACAACATCCAGTATTGGGCCCATACTTAAACAAGATGGGTCCTACACAGATGACAGCAAGGAAATGAGTGAGCTACTCAAGTCCCAATATGACTCAGTTTTTAGCAAGCCGCTAACCAGACTGAGAGTTGAAGATCAAAATTAATTTTTTATGAGAGAGCCACAGAATTTGGTTAACACAAGCCTATCTGATGTTATCCTGACACCAAATGATTTCGAACAGGCGATAAATGACATGCCCATGCACTCTGCCCCAGGGCCAGACTCATGGAACTCCGTGTTCATCAAGAACAAGCTTCTACCAACCTACGGAAAGGTAGCATGGACACGGGGGTCGCCCCACAGCAACTAAAAACAACACACATAGCCCCACTCCACAAGGGGGCAGTAAAGCAATAGCAAAGAACTACAGACCGATAGCACTAAGAAGCAAGATCGCCACCCATCTAGAAACCCATTAGTTAAACAACCCAGGGCAACATGGGTTTAGAGCAGGTCGCTCCTGTCTGTCTCAACTATTGGATCACAACGACAAGGTCCTAGATGCACTAAAAGACAAAATGAATGCAGATGTAATATATACAGGCTTTGCAAAAGCCTTCGACAAGTGTGACCATGGCGTAATAGCGCACAAAATGCGTGCTAAAGGAATAACAGGAAAAGTTGGTAGATGGATCTATAATTTCCTCACAAACAGAACACAAAGAGTAGTAGTCAACAGAGTAAAGTCCGAGGCAGCTACGGTGAAAAGCTCTGTTCCACAAGGCACAGTACTAGCTCCCATCTTGTTTCTCATCCTCATATCTGACATAGACAAGGATGTCAGCCACAGCACCGTGTCTTCCTTTGCACATGACACCCGAATCTGCATGAGTGTCTTCCATTGCAGTGTCTGCAATGGAAGACATCAACCAAATCTTTCAGTGGGCTGCAGAAAACAATATGAAGTTAAACGATGAGAAATTTCAATTACTCTGATATGGAAAACATGAGGAAATTAAAACTTCATCAGAGTACAAAACAAATTTCGGCCACAAAATAGAGCGAAAAACCAACGTCGAAGACCTGAGAGTGATCATGTCGGAGGATCTCACGGGTAAACGCCCCAGTGGCTCGGTCTGAGACCAGGCCTCATGGTGGATCAGTGTCTGATCTACCAGGCTGTTACTGTTGGCTGCACACAAACTGACATACGAACCACAGCCCTGTTAGTCAGGTACTGACTTTAGGTGCCTGTCCAGTGCCTTCTTGAAGACAGCCAGGTGTCTATTAGTAATCCCCTTTATGTATGCTGGGAGGCATTTAAACAATCTTGGGCCCCTGACAATTATTGTGTTGTCTCTCAGTGTACTCATGGCTCCCCTGCTTTTCACTGGGGGAATGTTACATCTCCTGCTGAGTCTTTTGCTTTCATAGGGAGCAATTTTCGAGTGCAGGGATGCTACCCACCCCTTTCCACCTCAGGACAGTATATAAGCACCAGCCTTCTTGCCTGTGCTCCAGAATCTTCACGACTACGGTGCTCTTCCTCTTCAACGGGGGCTCCTTGGTGTGGTGAAGAGGCTCTTGGTCTGAGGAATTAGACCTGTTGGTCTCCTTCCTCAGACCGAACCTAATTACCCCCAATCCCCCCTTCCCTATCCCATCCTCCCCTTTTCCCTTTCCTCCTCCTCCTCCCCACCCCTCCCTTTTGCCCTTCCTTTTTTGACCTTTGGGATTTTTCCCACATGCGCACTAGTTCCTAGGTAGGGGAAAGGGTAGCGGGGTCCATCCCATTCTGTTGAGGTTCTTGGCGGTGGCGTAGTTTGCCGTGGAATCTGGATCACCTGGGGATGCCCCGATCCCTCTCCGGTATCCCAGAGGGTGGCTTTGGGTGGCTTTCGGATTCCAGGGGTGGTGGCCGAACGAGGTATGCTTTGTGGTGGATATCCGGCTGCCCTCTCTTTTGTCCACTGAGGTAGCTCGGCAGATGTGAGGTTGCTATCCCGGATTGCTGGTTTACTGGCATGAAAGGTAGGGTATGGCACGGGTTCCATGCTGCATCTGCGCTACTTGCGGTGCCGAGGTCCTCTTGGGCACAGAGGGAGATTTCTGGCCCTTTCATTCCTCCTAGGAACTATCTCTCCCCGGCCCCTCTTTTTTTATTTTTTTTATTTTTATTTTCTTTTCTTCTTTCTTTTTTTTCTTAAAAACAAAAAGAAAGAAGTAACCTAACCATGGAGCACCAGATCCATGACCCCGCTACCCCCGGGCCCCTTATTGTTACTGCACCCCGTTCTGACCTCGCCTCGTCTATTGGCCACTCTTCAGACATTCCTAAGGCCCCTGTACCTCTTGCTGGTGCTGTTTCATCACCCACTTCAGGTGCCGGGGTTTCGACTGACTCCTTCGATTTGTCTGACCTCTGCTCTCCTTTGAATTTGCTTCCTGCCTCTCCCTCTATGGTGTGGCGATTTTCGAACCGCCAGCCCGTCCCACGTCAGACTGACTCTGGTCCCACTTCTAAACGCCAACGACAATCTCCTGATGATGTTACTTCGTTACCTTCCCATTCTACTCGGAAAAGACCGACATGTCATGCACTCCCTCTCCACACTCAATTTTGGACCACACAATGGACTAAATTCTTTACTTTAAGACCGACTTCTTCTACTGCCTATCTTTCCAACCATAGTATTGGCAAAGCGCTCCTACGCCACGCTGGTAGAGATATTTTCTTTCATGATCTTTCTCTTCTTTCACATATCGATACTATTCCTATCACTATCGAAAAACATCATTCCCTCAATTCTTGTAGTGGTACTGTTATTCAGCCCCATACCATAGTCCAACAGAATTTTCAGACATGTGGCAATGACATTCTCGAACAGCTGGAACTCCAAGATCTCCCAATTCTCAAGGTAGACACTTATGTTCTTCCCGCCCGCAGGCGAAGACGACCCTTGCAATGTGGGTTGTTTAACTTTTGACAGCCGTGAACTCCCATCCTCTGTTTATGTAGCAGGACATCGGTTACAAGTTCAGAAGGTGATCCCTACACCACAACAGTGTAGGAATTGCTGGCGATTTGGCCACCCAGCAAAATATTGCAGATCTATAGCCGAATGCCCAGTCTGTGGTGCCGATGACCATTCTAATACATCTTGCAGTCGGCCTCCCTCTTGCCTTAATTGCCATGAGGGTCACCCTTCGTACTCTCGCCGTTGCCAGGTCTACTTAAATGAGCGGGAAATTCGTTGCCTCAAAGAGGTAGAAGGTCTCCCTTATGCTATAGCGGTTTCTCATCTCTGCCTCCAAGGGAGATTACTTCGTGTTTCTTATTCTTGTGTTTCAAAACGTCCCCCCATTTCTGTTGTCCCATCTTCTGCAGCCTCCTCTGCGGTTGCCCCTCCCATAGTCACTCCTGTATCTAATTCTTTTGCTGCCATGGGCTCAGACGTCCCTACTTCAACACTTCAGTCTGTCCTCACTTCTTCTTGTTCCCCCTCACAAACCCCGGTATCGACAAGATCTCGTACAACCACCTCCTGCCAATCGTCCCTCTACTTCTCAGAGGTCCAACAAGTCTCCTTTAACCCCTCCTTCCCATCATCCACCTCCACATTTTACCTTCCCAGTCTCTGTACCTGGGTCTTCCCCTTTCACTGACTCATTACAAGTGTGGAGGTTCATCCTCCTCCACGTACTGTGCCTTCCTCCCCTGTCCCCTCCCAAGTTTCTTCCTCTTCTGCCACCTCCCAGGTTTCTGCCTCTTCTGTCCCCTCCCACACTTCTCCAGTTCCCTCCACCCTTTCGCCCCACCCTACCATGGTACAGTCCATTACAGTTCCGATCTTTACTCAAACTCCTCCTTCCATCTCCAATATTGTCTCCCATACGACGTCTCTGAACTCCGAAACACTTGAAGCAAAATCTGAATATATTGCTGAGACCAAACCATCAATGGACACTGATCCACCCTCTGTTCCTTCTCTTTCCTCTTCTCCATCTGCGCAACTCCTTTCTTCACAGTGCACCTTTCCTTCGCTGCTTGAACGTTTTCCTTTGCAACCGCATGTGGACTTTTCTAACCTCTCTAGTTCGTAGGTACCCTTACCTGCAGACTTCAGGTATCTTTATCATTGCCAATCATGGCCTACAGTGGAATATATGCTACCTCAGGGGTAATCGGAGAGAGCTTCAGATGTTGCTCTCCCAGTTTGCCCCTGTTGGTGTTTGCTTACAGGAACCAAAATTACACTCTGCTGTTATCTATCCCATCTCAGGCTATAATTTATTGTATTCTTCAGATCCTTTTCCTGATGGGACCTTTAATGAAAGTGCCCTTCTTCTACTCACTGATATTCCGTACCATCAGCTATTTGTTCGTACTTCGCTGCATTACACAGCAGCCCATATCCACTTACATAGGTGGTAAACGCTCTGTTCTTTGCATCTCTTCTTCTCGAGCATTATCTATTCCGGATATTGCCTTTCTTGTTTCGTCATTACCACCACCACTTCTGTTACTTGGCGATTTTAATGCCCATCATTTCCTCTGGGAGGGGTCTCACTGTGATTCTCGTGGCATTCAGTTAGAGGCTTTTCTTGCTACTCACCCCCTCCAAGTTTTAAATACAGGTACTCACACCCATTTTGATCCTCGGACTCATACTCTCTCTTGCATCGATCTCTCAGTCTGCTCTTCCTCCGCCGCATTAGACTTCACCTGCTCTGTTCTCCCGGATTTACATGACAGCGATCATTTCCCAATCATTCTTACTTTCCCTTCATATTCACCACCTCTTCGTAACCCATGCTGGCAATTTGATCAGGCAAATTGGAACCTTTACTCTCAACTAACTGTTTTTAGTGAGGTTCCTTCTTCGTCCTCCATTGATGAGCTTTTACACCTCTTCTCGTCCTCCGTTTTAATATTAACCACAGCTTCTCATTCTATACCCCGAACTTCGGGCAGGCATTCTCAGAAATGCGTGCCTTGGTGGTCTGCTGCTTGTGCTCGTGCAGTACATTTGAAATGCGCTGTGTGGGGCAGGTACTGGTACAATAGAACAACGGAGAGACTTCTTGATTTTAAGCAGAAGCATGCGATCGCTTGCTGTGTCATCCGTGACGCTAAACGCACTTGCTGGCGAGATTATGTCTCCACCATCACCTCTGCTTCCTCTATGAGTGCAGTCTGGAGAAAAGTACGAAAACTGAGTGGTAAATATTCTCCAGACCCGGCTCCTGTTCTGCGGGTTGCGGGTGTTGATATAGCAAACTCACTAGATGTTGCCAATGAAATTGGCAATCATCTGGTCCGTATTTCTCAAGGACTCCATCTATACCCCTCGTTTCTTTCCTCAAAGTCTGCCAGAGAGTTAGCACCCTTGGACTTTTCTTCCCTCAGAGAAGAACAATATAACGTGCCTTTTACACTTCAGGTACTGGAGGCAACACTCTCAGCTTGCCGATCATCGGCAGCTGGGCCTGACGACATTCATATTCGTATGCTACAATATTTACATCAGTCAGCCCTTGCAGTCCTGTTACGCCTTTTCAATCTTATTTGGTCACAAGAAGTTATTCCACAGCTGTGGAAATCTGCCATTGTTCTCCCTTTCCGCAAACCGGGTACTACGGGACATAAAGCCTCCCACTATCGTCCCATTGCTCTTACCGGTGCAGTTTGCAAAGTGATGGAAAGCCTGGTAAATAGACGTTTAGTGTGGTATTTAGAGACACACAGCAGTCTCTCTACTCGTCAATATGGCTTTCATAAGGGCCGTTCTACCATAGACCCCTTACTACGCTTGGATACGTATGTTCGTAATGCTATTGTGAATAACCACTCAGTTATTGCCATATTTTTTGACCTTGAGAAGGCATATGACACAACTTGGAAGTATAATAATTTGGCCCAAGCCCACTCCTTAGGCCTCTGAGGCACTCTACCATCCTTCCTTAAGAACTTTTTAACTGACAGACATTTCCGTGTTCGGGTTAATAATGAGCTCTCCCCGGACTTTATCCAAGCTGAAGGTGTCCCTCAGGGATGTGTTCTGAGCACAACACTTTTTCTCCTTGCTATAAATGATTTGACCTCTAGTCTTCCATCCAATATTTGGTCATCACTCTATGTTGATGACTTTGCTATTGCCTGTGCAGGCGCTGACTGTCACTTCATTACAGTTTCTCTCCAGCATGCGGTCGACCGTGTTTCCAATTGGGCCACCACACATGGGTTTAAATTTTCCAGTACGAAAACTAACCAAATTACTTTCACTAGATGCTATGTCATCTCCGATCATCCTTTGTACCTCTATGGCTCCTGTATCCCTGAATGTGATACAGTCAGGTTTCTAGGCCTCCTCTTTGAGCGTAGGTTATCCTGGAAACCTCACATTACCTCTCTGAAGGCAACTTGTCACAGCCGGCTGAACCTTCTTAAAACCCTTGTTTATCTTTCATGGGAAGCTGATCGTAGAACTCTCCTTCGCCTACATTCCACCCTCATATTATCGAAACTTGATTATGGTGACCAGATCTGTTCAGCGGCCTCTCCTGCTACCCTCTCTAGCCTTTACCCAATTCATCACCAAGGATTACGTTTATGCCTTGGTGCTTTTTGCTCTTTCCCTGTTGAGAGTCTCTATGCACAAGCGGACGTTCCATCCTTATCCGATCGCCGTGATGCCCATTGCCTTCACTACTATGTACGCTCTCATGATCTCCGCAATCCTTCCATTTATAGAATGGTCACCGATATTAGTAGACATTCTTTATTTGTTCGTTGCCCCTGTTTGCTCTGTCCCTTCTCTCTTCACCTACATTCGCTCTTGTCTTCTCTTCAATTACCAGCTTCCTATGTTCATGTAGCATCTCACTTTTCTCTACCCCCCTGGGAAGTTCCAGCTGTTCGAGTCTGTTCTTTCTCCCTCCCTTGCTCGAGAACCCAACTGTCTACAGTAGCTTCCCGCTCTCTTTTTCTTGGCCACTTCCACTCTCATTCTCATGCCATTGCAGTGTACACAGATGGTTCTAAGTCTTCTGACGGCATAGGATTCGCAGCAGTGTTTCCAGACAGCGTCGTACGATGGCATTTACTATCTTCGGCTAGTATTTTTACTGCTGAATTGTATGCCATTCTTGCAGCACTTATTCGTATTGCATCTGTGCCTGTGTCATCATTTGTGGTTGTCTCAGACTCCCTTAGGGCTTTACAGGCTATACAAAAATTTGGTACACCTCACCCCATAGTCCTCTGTATCCAACTTTGGCTACACTGCATCTCTACCAAGCATAAAGATATTGTTTTTTCTTGGGTCCCTGGTCATGTTGACGTACAGGCAGACACTGCTGCGCGGTCAACAGTACATGACCTACCAGTTTCATATAGAGGTGTTCCATTTACGGACTATTTTGCTGCAATAGCTACCCACCTTCACACCCGTTGGCAACAACGTTGGTCTACTCTGCTCGGTAACAAACTTCAGTCTATTAAACCGAGTATAGTTTACTGGCCGTCTTCTTGTCACCAGTGTCGAGGTTGGGAGACTACTCTCTCCCATCTTCGCATTGGCCATACTCGTCTTACTCATGGATATCTTATGGACAGGTACCCTGCTCCTCTCTGTGAGACTTGTTACATTCCATTATCGGTCAGCCACATTCTATTAGACTGCCCACTTTATCAACGAGCATGCAGAATATACCTCCAACGTCGTCTTCGCTCTGCTGCTCTCTCTTTACCTTCCCTTCTCGCTGATGGACCCACCTTACATCCGGACTCTCTCATTGACTTTTTGACAACAACTGACTTACTTCACAAACTCTGATGATACCTTCAGCCCGTTCTACCTCAATCTCTTGCTGCCCTCTGCCCCCACACTATCCCCTGCCCTGCTGTTTTCTGTAACCCACTGATCATCCCTCTCTTCTTCTGCCGCCCAATACCCTCGCTTCCTTCCCTACCCTGCAGTGTTGTATAGCCCTTATAGCTTAGTGCTTCTTTTTTATTATAATAATAATAATAATAATAATACGGTGCTCTTCAAACCAACTCCAAGGCTGAGGGACTGATTACCTCATCTTTTGTATATAGTTCTTCTGTCTTCTAGTCATGTTCTAGAATCTGTATTGATAAAGCCAATGGATGGTGAAACGTCTACAATAAAGGTTCCTAGATGTTGCACATGTGCCTAATTTTCATTTTGTCGGTATTGAATACCATTCATGTACAGAGTGATTTCTTGTATAGCTAACATACATGTACTTATTACTCTGATCTGATCCTTTCTTTAATGTTATTGTCAAAAAATTAGTTTTGTGGAAAATTACATTTATCTGAATGTAACTAATAATGTACATACCAGTAAATAACAAAGATAATTATTATTTATCAGAGATACATAGACAAGTAGGAATTTGGGACACCTAGGTCGCAAAAAATGTCCCCCTTCGATACCTACCACTGTCATATCCACAAGTTGCTCTGGACCTATTAATTACAAATGAAATATACATCACCAGGAATTCTGGTAAATATATAAATTTGTGGACTGTATATTAAATTAATAAAGGATTATATATAAACACATTTACATAACAGAAGGAGAATATCTTAAAATCACTCACCAATTTGACTGGAGATCAAGGTGTATCATACTCAGAAAACCTCACTGTCTATCGATGAAAATAACATTGGCCAGAGTTACAAACATAAACAAACTTATCTGAGGTTCCTTGAGCTGTCTTGTCCAGTCGCCTGATATCTCAAGTCATGCAGGAATGCACATCCAACAATTTCGGCTCCTATATGAGAGGTGTCAACCCAATTTTAACCTCTAGAGCACGAAAAATTCTACTTATTTTCACTAACGTTTTCTTGGCTCATTCAAAACACAATGGCGAGTCTCCTCTGCACAGGCGCAATTTCCCATTTTTATAACATAATTTTTATTAAATACAGTATGGCCATCTATTTACATATAACTACTGTATTTCTGAAAAATATGCACAGTATTTTCCAAACTGCAGCCGGGTGGAATTCATTGCTAAATGACTCAAATTGCTCATTTGGCAATGGTGGAGGACCTGGGTACATATAGGATCTGGCATCCACACGGCGACATATTACACAAGATTTAATCACCCTTTTTACACTTTGCCGTCCTTGTGGAATCCAGAAAGTTTCCCTAATACAATTTAAGGTATCTTGTACCCCACCATGCATTACATTTTTATGGGCATTTAGCACAATTAAATTTGTTAGATGATGAGTTTTGGGCAGTAAGATAGGGTGTTTAGCATAATCACCCAATTCAGCATTTTGTAACCTACCTAATTGCATTGTTCTCTAAATACAGCCCCAATTTCTCTATTATGGAACCTTTCACAATTTTTCTTTCCATCATCAATTTAATCTCATTTCCACAGATTTCTTCTTGTACCCTCTTTATCCAATATTCAAGAGGATGTGAAAACTTATATGAGATATTCATCTTGTTTAGAAATTTAAACACCAATTTAGTTACATTGATTAGTTTGGGTAAAGAAGAATACCTATTTATATCAATGGCAAAGGAAGGACAAACTATTGGAGTGGTGGTCACAGTAATTTCAACGGGAGCAATATACGCCTTTTGTACAGGTCAATTAGCTTTATTTACCAACCAGCTCGGTCCTTTAAACCATGATACAGCATTTACAAATTTAGCATAAGGTAAACCTCGAGACAAGATATCAGCTGGATTCTCATCACCAGGCATATGATTAAATGTTAACATATGCTGATCCAAACTACTATACTTCTCTTGTGTCTGATTAATTTCAGTGACTCTGTTTTGTACTTACACAATTTTACTGTTTCCATTACAAATCCATTGTAAGGATACCTCATTATCAGACCAAATTACAGTGTCGCTAATATTTATCTCCTGCAACTTATTTCTTGTATAATTAGCTAATTTGACACCTACATCAATGGCTGTTAATTCCAACTGAGGTAAGGTATGTGATTTAATTGGAGACACTTTAGCCTTAGACATAACAAGAGAAATAGCACTATTACATTGAAGATAAGCAACTGCTCCATATGCCAATTTTGAAGCATCACAAAAAATGTGGAGTGCATTTTTCCCATTTGGATTGGCCGCCTGGCGTGGGAACTCCAACATGGGAGTTTTTTCATAATCACCAATTAATTCATCTCACCTGTTAATGAATTCCTCAGGTAGAATTTCATTCCAAGCACATTTAAGTTTCCATGCTTCCTGAATTAATAATTTCCCTCTTATAGTAAGGGGTGACACTAAACCTAGTGGATCAAAACATTTGGAAACTTCAGCAAGCAAAACTCTCTTAGTTAATTTATTGGGCATACTGTGATTATTAGGTTTTAACATTTACAAATCTCTCTCAGTATCCCAAGTTAAACCCAATACATTACTACATTTTGGCACTTCATCTCCAGGGAAATCTTTACTTATTTTTTTTACATATTTGGACGAATTACTATTCCATTCCCTCAGAGGCATATTTGCACTTTGCATTATTTTATTAGCCTCTTCATAAGTCATTAACAGTTCCTCTTCAGTTGACGTCACTCCCAGGAAATTGTCCACATAAAATTGTTTGCTCATTACTTTACTCAATGGACTTTCCATACGTTTGCATTTATCGATGCTTGAAGTAGGAACGGACTCGATGTAGCACCAAATAATGCACTCCTAAAGCGAAAGGTTTTCAGAGGGCTAAGTGGGTCACTAGGATTCTCAGGATATAAGAAGCGGTTACAATCCCAGTCAGCCTCTTGTAAACCCACTCTTAGGAAAGCTTTACTTATGTCAGCCGTATAGGCATAATGCTTCACTCTGAAATTTAATAAGATATCTCCTATTTTTCCATCAACGACGGACCTGTCATCAAACAGTCATTTAAACTAGGTACATTTTTGTTACTCCTAGCACTATAATTAAACACAATTCTCAGAGGAGTGGTCTTAGAATCCTTCTTCACTCCGTGATGTGGCAAATAGTGACCATAAATTTTGGCTTGCTCAGGAGGTACCTATTCTATAAATTTATTAATTAATTGTTCAGCAATTATATCATTACAGGCAGTTAACAATTCTGGTGTCTTACTCAGTTCGCGGAGCTGAGCCTTCAACTGTCCATATGCCATTCTGTAATTAGTGGGCAATTCTGGATGGTTCAGTCTCCACGGAAGTCGTACCCAGTATTGTCCAGATTCAAATTTTACATCTCTCAGGTACTGTTCCTGAGTAAAAGAATCGTCTGGACTTCCTTCATTTACATTTATTCCAATGCTGTCTAATTCCCACAATTTATGCACTGGCTCAACACCATCCTCTATGGATGAATTATACTGGGGTACAACTTCATGAGTAAGACACACAGTTATGATATTCGTAGTTTCCTCTAGGCATGAATTATTATTACGAGGAATCCTACTATACATTACATGGCCACCAGCAGTCTTTAAAAGGGTGACAGCACATTTCTTTACCATACCCTTTACAAATGAGGCATAATAGTCACTACCTATCAAAATATTTATTGGACCTACAGAATCATCATTTACACCAGAAGGTGCTAAATTTACATTATGTGAAAGTCTTTCTGTAGCTTTACTAAGCTCTACTGTAGATATTTTCTCTGGAAGTCTATCTACAATTACTGCATTAACACGTTTTTTCTCATTGCTCAACCTGACAGTTACATAAACAGTGTCATACAATTGAGCTCTTTTATCCGAGAGAAAACCAGATAATTTTAAAGTTGTGGGATCTCCCATCTGTACTTTCATACCATCAAGACATTTACGTTTTATGAAAGTACGCTGGGATCCCTGGTCCAATAATGCATTTACATTTTTGATTTATGTCTTTTATCATCAATTTTTACCTGTAACACAGGTAAGGCTACTTCAGCAAAACCATCATTATTAACATTAGCAGCAATTTTTACATTAGCTACTGTTGTGTCAGGATTGGTGGCTAAAGCTCCCGCTTCACACACGGAGGGCCCGGGTTCGATTCCCGGCGGGTGGAAACATTTCGACACGTTTCCTTACACCTGTTGTCCTGTTCACCTAGCAGCAAATAGGTACCTGGGTGTTAGTCGACTGGTGTGGGTCGCATCCTGGGGGACAAGATTAAGGACCCCAATGGAAATAAGTTAGACAGTCCTCGATGACGCACTGACTTTCTTGGGTTATCCTGGGTGGCTAACCCTCCGGGGTTAAAAATCCGAACGAAATCTTAATCTTATATAGACCTTTACACATGACTATATGGTGTCTTCCTTTGTGACATTGATAACAGTTGTTTAATTTGGCATGACAATCCTTTACATTGTGATTACCCAAACACCTGATACATCTGTCAAGTTCCTCCAATCTTTCAACTTTATCATTCCATGAATTGTATGCATTGCAATTCTTAGAAAAATGAGCACCCTTACAGAAGAGACAATCTCTCCTTTCTTTTACTGGTTTCTTATTAACTGGGCTACTCTTAGGAGGGTACTTGCTCTTCTTACCTTGTGGAGAATCATTATTTCTGATTCCTGCTACTTGATATGCACCTATGCAACTCTTTTTAGGAAATGAATTTTGATTATTACCATTGTGATATTTTTTCCCTTTGTGAAACTTGACAGATACCTCAGAGTTATTATATGTTGCATCTTTAAAATGAGTTAGTTGACTCGTCTGCAACTGAACAATTAATTCTTGTAGACCTAGTCTTATTTCCTCCAGACCAAAATAACCTTTGTGATATTTGTTCCAGACACGTGCATGTGTGTCAGCGTGCCTCGTTGCGCTCCGTGTTTTCTCGTGTTTACAGGGTCGCTCTTACGTGCTAGAACTTTAATTTGTGCCATCAATCCTATACGATACATCCCTCTAGCGCCTGGAACCAATCTTGGGCGGAAAACATTATATACTGAGTCAAAAAAGAAGAATTAATGTGCACTACCTAGCAGAGTTTACTGCCAGACGGGAATCATAGGTCTAGTGTGCCGTGTGCAAAATAATAATAATAGAACTTTTCTTTGTCAGAGGAAAAAAAGTCTCCCTGATAACACTGTGTATACATAGTGTATAGTGTATACTACAGTGGCTCCCTAGTATATAGATAAGAAATGCTAAAGTGTCATTTGAAAACAGGTGAATTTGTAAATGAAGTGATAAGCCTATAGAGGCAGGTGCCAGAAGTCGCCGGAAACTTACCACAGTGGTCAGCTGTTTTAATAATCTTCCTGGCCTGCTAGTGTACTCGCATATAATCTAGTGATACCAGTGAATAGCAGAATACAGTGTTGTAGTAGCAACTAACCAGTATTATAATGGTACTTAGTGGAGTGGAGTGACTTTCATTAGCTTCTTTTTTCTTGAAATACCAGACGTATTCTGTGAATTTCATATAACCTGTAGTTACCAGCGGTCGCAATATACACAATGAGAAGCAAATATTACTACAGAAAAAGCGTCTTTCCTCCAAAATTTCCACCAGTCAACTATAGTGATAATATAGCATTTATTGTGGTGGAGACGGAAAAAAACTAGAAAAGCTAGATACGGTGATCGATAAACAAGGGTCGAGGATCGACTGTTCGTCATTGTAGGAGTGCCAGCAATCACCGGTTCTTCAACACGCAAGTTATACTTTTGTATCAATCAAATCACATATTACTCGGGTAGATAATTTCCAGTAGATCCTTCATGTGTTAGCTCAAATCACCGACCAGTATGTTTTAAATAAGTGACCCACTGATCAGATCCGACTGGTTCTGAACCCTTGACTGGTCCGAACCCTTGACTGGTCCGAACCGTTGTCCGGTTTCAAACGGATTCGTTGGACAATAAAGCAGACTGTAAACGGATGGGGTTGTAGGCGCCCTTATCAAACACAAACATTAAATATAAATCAGGAACGTACTCCGGTAAGCTGTCCAATATACAAAAACAGTTAGAAATAGAAATACAAATAACTAGAGCTTCATTTAAGGAGGTTATTAATAGAATATTCAAGAGGTTGCTAGTAGAATTACAGTAAATCAACCATTCAAATCATTATGAAGCTCTGTGTAGTCTGCAGTCAATCAAACAAACGGGCTTCCACATGGATAAATTGTCATTTTTGTGGAAATTGGTGTCACGCCCCTTGTGCAGATATCCAAGAACTAGCTACAAGCAGTATTAAAACAGGGAAGTGTTTTTGGGTATGCCCAAATGAGATAAATCTGTGGACTAAAATCACAAGGGTATTAAAAGAGGATAACATCAAAGCTGCTTTCATAGAAAACCTGGAAGCTTTCTACAACAGATGGGAACATAAAAAGTCTGGGCTGAATGGTACTGCCCTTGATACTGGCCATGTAGTCAGAAACTGTAAGGCTGGAGGTGATGTCCTGGTAGTCAGTAAATGTGGGGCTGATAGTGCTGTCCTGGGAGACAGTAATGGTGAAGCTGGAGGTGCTGTCCTGGGAGACAGTAATGGTGAAGCTGGAGGTGCTGTCCTGGGAGACAGTAATGGTGAAGCTGGAGATTTTGTCCAGGTAGTCGGGAATTATACGCAGGAAGGAATGCATATAAATGACCTCATAGGGGACAGGAGCCATAGTGGGGAAACAAGTGTAGTCAAAGATAAGATAAAACCAATATTGCAAACTAGAAATACCACAGGAAATAGCAAACAAGAGGACTCCACTAGCAATAGTGAGGATATATTACCAAAAACAACTGGTGGGAGCTCCATTGTTGGTGCTATGGAGGATAGGAATAAGACAGGTAAACATGCACCAACAGGGAATACAGTCACAGAAACCCAAGGCAAACGGAAACCAAGCCTGTGCACATACTATGCACTTGGTATCTGCAGGCATGGGAAATCTGGAAAAACAGATGGGACGTGCAACTATGACCACCCTAGAAAATGCCGTGCCCATATGACAACAGGAAAATGCAAACTCCCTTCCTGTAAGCTTTTTCACCCTGAAATGTGTACCTCTTCAGTACAGGAAAGACTGTGCTATAACTTAAATTGCCAGGCACACCATCTAAAGGGGACAAAAAGATACAAAACATCCAGGCCATGGGAAAACCTGGGTAGCCACAGCCACTCAAGAGGGAGAGGTTTTTTAGTGCCAGGAAGGAAAAAAAACTGGCAGGAAATGGCAGAAATCGTACACCAAATCCAGTCATTCCTGGAGTGGAACCACAGTCGATGGCCTCCACTCCAAACCAACAGATACAGATACTAATGCCGGAAAAAAAATCCCCCCCCCCAGTACCAACAATACCACCAGTCCGATGACATTCTTCTTTGCAAATATACAGGGTCTAAAGCCAGCAACAAACAACAAAATACCTTTCATCCGTGGACTGCTTGCAGAGGCAAAGGCAATGTTCGCGGCTTTCACTGAGACCCACATAAAGGATCACTTGGACAACGAAATATGGATCCCAGGTTACAACCTATACAGATGTGACAGAGTGAACAGGCAAAAGGGGGGGGGGTTGGCCTGTACATTGCAGAGTCACTTGTTTGCACAGAACTGCTTAATGCCTCAAATGATGTAGTGGAAGTTTTAGCAGTAAAGGTCGAGAACCAAAACCTAGTCATTGTGGTAGTCTACAAGCCTCCGGATGCAACATCCCAGCAATTCCAGGAACAGCTGTTAAAAATTGAGCACTGTCTGGAAAATCTTCCAGCTCCTGCACCCAACATCTTGCTCCTGGGGGATTTCAACTTAAGGCACCTAAAATGGAGGAATATAGCAAATAATATTGTTGCAGTAATAACACCAGGAGGCAGCTCTGATGAAAACTCACACTCACACGAGCTTTTAAATCTCTGCACAAAATTCAATTTAAACCAGCAAATAATAGAGCCTACTAGACTGGAGAATACACTAGACCTCATCTTCACTAACAATGATGATCTGATAAGAAATGTCACCATATCAAAAACAATATACTCAGATCACAACATAATTGAGGTTCAGACATGTATGCGCGGAGCCCCAGACCGACATAATGAGATTAGTCACGAGGGAGCATTCACCAAATTCAACTTCAATAACAAAAACATAAAGTGGGACCAAGTAAACCAAGTCCTAACCGATATAAGCTGGGAAGATATACTAAGCAACACAGACCCCAACTTATGCCTAGAACAGATTAACTTGGTGGCACTCGATGTATGCACAAGGCTTATTCCTCTAAGAAAAAGGAGGAGTAGATGTAAAATAGAAAGAGACAGGCGCTCCCTTTACAGGCGACGGAAAAGAATAACAGAGCGGCTAAAAGAGGTCAATATATCTGAAATGCGTAGGGAGACTGTTGTGATAGAAACACAGGCCTTATCTCTAGGCTTTATTGAACATAGAATCTTCATAGTACTTCTGCAACAACAAAATATAATGACTAGTACATCTAATAATGGCTTCTACAGGGATGGTGATGTCTTGCATATGTCAAGAGAAAAGTTATAACTACAGGCCACATATTTAAACTCACCATGTAATCTGCATCGCTGATAAATGGATAAAGTAGGAGAGAATCACACACCATGTGTTGGTGCCCATGACACACACCAAACTGTTGTTGTTGTTAAGGGCCCCTAGAGGTGGTGCAGTATTATCCTGCTGCTGCTCCCCACAGGACCAGTATCACTACAATCTCCCCCTTCTAAAATATCAGAGACAGTAATCTCCCAAACTGTTAGGTGGGCGACGTACACGTCCCGACCTTCGTAGCCCTTGAGCCTCTTCACCAGGTTCGATATTTTCCAGCGGGGTTTGATTAACTGCTGGAGCAGAATCCTCTATTTCCATAGGGGTAGTCTCAAGGGGCTTTCCAGGAGAAAACGAAGCATCTTTCACATCTATTGGTGTATCTTGAGATTCCACACTAATAGGGATTTCAACTGGGGCTAAATGTCTTGTAGATACTGTAGTCTCTTCACCATTTTGGTAGCGAATGTGGGCGTAATGTGGATTAGCTTGCAGGAGCTCTACCTCTTCCACTAAAGGATCCGTCTTGTTCATCCTACGGTGACTCTTCAGGAGAACGGGTCCAGGATGACATAACCAAGTGGGCACGGAGGCTCCCGTAGAGGAACGACGTGAATAGTTGAGGAGTCTTTCATGAGGGGTTGCATTAGTAGCTGTGCACAGCAGTGATCTAATAGAGTGAAGAGCATCAGGTAGGACAGTTTGCCAGTGTTGAACAGGTAGATTGCGCGACTTTAATGTCATTGTAACTGCCTTCCATATAGTACCATTGAACCGCTCCACTTGACCATTGCCTTGAGGGTTGTAGCTTGTTGTTCTGCTGCAGGCAATACCTTTGCTAGCCAAAAACTCCTGAAGTTCGTTACTCATGAACGAGGATCCCCTGTCTGAATGGATATAAGCTGGCATACCAAAAATAGAGAACAACTGTGAAAGACAACTAATAACAGTTGAAGCAGCCATATTTGCACAGGGGAATACAAAGGGAAACCTTGAATATTCATCTACTATGTTAAGGAAATACCTATTCTGATTTGTGCTTGGTAGAGGTCCTTTGAAATCTATATTCAATCTTTCGAAAGGCTGGGTGGATTTTATGAGATGAGTCTTCTCTGGCTGATGAAAGTTTGGCTTGCACTCTGCACATACTCTGCATGCTCTGATCACTTGTCGCACATCTTCCACTGAGTAGGGCATGTTCTTTGATTTGACAAAATGGTACAGGCGTGTAACTCCTGGGTGACACAAAGCCTTGTGGAGAGCTGAGAGTGATTGCAAATCATGACATGCTGCTCCACAGTGGGACCTAGAGAATGCATCAGGTGAGATGTTCTCTTGACCCGGTCGGTACAGAATATCAAAGTCATAACACGATAGTTCCATCCTCCAGCGTAATATCTTGTCATTCTTTATCCTACTTTTGTGCCTCTTGTCGAACATATACATCACGGACCGTTGGTCAGTCCTTATGGTGAAATGTCTACCAGTTAAATAATGCCTCCAGTGGCGAACTGCTTCTATGATGGCCTGGGCTTCCTTTTCTACAGCAGCATAACATTTCTCTGATCCTTGAAAAGTTCTCGAAAAGAAGGCTACTGGTCGTCCTGCCTGAGATAAGACTGCAGCAATGGCAATGTCAGATGCATCCGTTTCCACTTCGAATGGTAGGGACTCATCAATGGCTTGAACTACTGAGTTTTCAATGTCCTGTTTGAGAGTATGGAAAGCGGCTTCTGATTCCTTTGTCAAAGGAAATGTGGTAGCACTCAATGGGCGGACTTTACTTGAATAGTTGTAGATCCATTGTGAGTAATAAGCAAAGAGACCAAGAGTTCTTCGGAGTGACTTTTTGTCTTGAGGCATTGGAAGTTCCCGTAGAGGTCGTAGTCGTTCAGGGTCTGGGAATATTGAACCTCCTTCCACTACATAACCAAGGATGCTAAGCCTTTTAGTTGAAAAAGTGCACTTTTCCTCATTGTAACTGATATTTTTCTTCTTGGCGGCTTCCAAAAACTTATCAAGGTTTGCATCATGTTCCTCCTGGGTCTTGCCACAAATGGTAACATTATCTAAATACGCGTAGGTTCCCATGAGTTGCTCTTCCTGAATGAGTGAATCCATAATTCGTTGGAAGCAGGCTACCCCATTGGTGACTCCAAAAGGGACTCTGGTAAACTGATACAGGCCATCACTAGCCTGAAACGCTGTGTATGGTTTATCTTCATTCCTTATAGGGACTTGATGATAGGCACTCTGCAGATCAATTGTGCTAAACACGTAGTACTGAGCAATTTTGTTCACTGTATCGTCAATTCGAGGTAGAGGGTACCCATCAAGAAGTGTAAATTTGTTGATTGTCTCAGAGTAATCGATAGCCAGTCTCCGTTTCCTATAACCATCTTTAACAACAACAACCTGTGCACGCCAAGGGGAATCACTCGGTTCTATAATACCCTCCTTCAGCAGCCTCTGAGTTTCTTTCTCAATGAACATCCGATCCTCATAAGAATAGCGGCGTGACTTAGCTGATATAGGATGGCAATCCGCGGTAAGATTTGCAAACAGCTTTGGTGGGTCTACCCTTAAAGTGCTAAGTCCACAGACAACAAGAGGAGGCAGTTCACCTCCATATGTTAAGGTGACACTACCATGCAGCTTCTGAAAGTCCTGACCAAGGATAACATCAGAGCACAGTTGTGGCAGAATAGCTAAATGTACATCTTGATAATCCTTTCCATTAACTCTGAGATTTACCTTACAAAACCCTAAGGTCTGAATAGAGAGAGATGTTGATGCCATGGAAACGGTACCTGATGAGTGATGTAGAGTCAAGGAGAGCCGTTTAACTAAGTCAAGGTTGATGAAACTCTCTGAGCTGCCACTATCAATAAGACCATCTACTTCTGTTCCTTTGATGAATACTTTCACAACTGCCTTTGACAGTGAATTTGGAGTAGCCGCAGAAGTCACTGTTGCTAGAGTCGCATGATCACTGGAATGTGTGGAGGCACTAGCTCTTGTTGATGCATTAGCACGACATACTTTAGCAAAGTGACCTTTCTTGTGGCATTTATGGCACATTGCTTCACGAGCAGGACACTTTGGACGTGGATGTCTTGAAAAACCACAAAAGAAACACACCGTACCTGCTGCTGCTGTCACTGAGGCAGGTTCCCCAGTAACTTCATTGCAAGAGTCTTGGTCAGGAATTGCAGCACTTACCACTCGAGAAGGCTGAGTGGTACTGTATACTTCAGAATTCTTCTGGGCTGAATCTAGAGCTCTTGCCTGGTCAAAGGCAGCGGCTAAGTCGAGAGTTTTATTCTCCAATAAACGCTGCCTTATTATTGGTGATTGCAGGCCACTGATAAAAGCATCCCTGATGGACTCTTCACAATACTGAGCAGCTGTCACTGCTTGGAAGTGACAGTCCTTACCTAAAATTTTCAGTGCTTGAAAGTATTCCTCTAAGGACTCATCAATCTGCTGGCGGCGAGTTGCAAGGCGATAGCGTGCAAAGATTTCATTTGTAGGTTTAATATACTGAGACTTGAGGGTTTTGATAGCATCTTCGTAGGTATTACACTCAGAAATAGCCTCATATATCTTAGGTGACACAAAATTGATGAGCAGACTTAGTTTATCTAGATCTTCTTTAGGAAGGGCTCCCAAGAAGTTTTCGAAAGTCTTAAACCAGTGCTTCCATTCCTGAGCAGCCGTTGATAAGCTGGGGTCACAGTCTAGCCTCTCAGGTTTCAGTAAACGCTCCATGTTGTGATGTAGTCTAGCGCAGGATCACCACCAGGTAGCCCAGGATTCTATGTTCAATAAATTGTTGTGATAGAAACACAGGCCTTATCTCTAGGCTTTATTGAACATAGAATCTTCATAGTACTTCTGCAACAACAAAATATAATGACTAGTACATCTAATAATGGCTTCTACAGGGATGGTGATGTCTTGCATATGTCAAGAGAAAAGTTATAACTACAGGCCACATATTTAAACTCACCATGTAATCTGCATCGCTGATAAATGGATAAAGTAGGAGAGAATCACACACCATGTGTTGGTGCCCATGACACACACCAAACTGTTGTTGTTGTTAAGGGCCCCTAGAGGTGGTGCAGTATTATCCTGCTGCTGCTCCCCACAGGACCAGTATCACTACAGAGACACTGGTCAGAGAAATAGCAAGCATCGAACTTAAGCTAAAAGAATCCTTTAGGAGTCAGGAATCGCGGGAAGAACTAAAAGCCATAAATGAAATCGAAAGAAACCCAAAGTATTTCTTCTCCTATGCCAAATCAAAGTCGAGAACAACGTCCAGTATTGGGCCCCTACTTAAACAAGATGGGTCCTACACAGATGACAGCAAGGAAATGAGTGAGCTACTCAAGTCCCAATATGACTCAGTTTTTAGCAAGCCGCTAACCAGACTGAGAGTCGAAGATCAAAATGAATTTTTTATGAGAGAGCCACAGAATTTGGTTAACACAAGCCTATCTGATGTTATCCTGACGCCAAATGACTTCGAACAGGCGATAAATGACATGCCCATGCACTCTGCCCCAGGGCCAGACTCATGGAACTCCGTGTTCATCAAGAACTGCAAGAAGCCCCTATCAAGAGCCTTTACCATCCTATGGAGAGGGAGCATGGACACGGGGGTCGTCCCACAGTTACTAAAAACAACAGACATAGCCCCACTCCACAAAGGGGGGATTAAAGCAACAGCAAAGAACTACAGACCGAGAGCACTAACATCCCATATCATAAAAATCTTTGAAAGGGTCCTAAGAAGCAAGATCACCACCCATCTAGAAACCCATCAGTTACACAACCCAGGGCAACATGGGTTTAGAACAGGTCGCTCCTGTCTGTCTCAACTATTGGATCACTACGACAAGGTCCTAGATGCACTAGAAGACAAAAAGAACGCAGATGTAATATATACAGACTTTGCAAAAGCCTTCGACAAGTGTGACCATGGCGTAATAGCGCACAAAATGCGTGCTAAAGGAATAACAGGAAAAGTCGGTCGATGGATCTATAATTTCCTCACTAACAGAACACAGAGAGTAGTCGTCAACAGAGTAAAGTCCGAGGCAGCTACGGTGAAAAGCTCTGTTCCACAAGGCACAGTACTCGCTCCCATCTTGTTCCTCATCCTCATATCTGACATAGACAAGGATGTCAGCCACAGCACCGTGTCTTCCTTTGCAGATGACACCCGAATCTGCATGACAGTGTCTTCCATTGCAGACACTGCAAGGCTCCAGGCGGACATCAACCAAATCTTTCAGTGGGCTGCAGAAAACAATATGAAGTTCAACGATGAGAAATTTCAATTACTCAGATATGGTAAACACGAGGAAATTAAATCTTCATCAGAGTACAAAACAAATTCTGGCCACAAAATAGAGCGAAACACCAACGTCAAAGACCTGGGAGTGATCATGTCGGAGGATCTCACCTTCAAGGACCATAACATTGTATCAATCGCATCTGCTAGAAAAATGACAGGATGGATAATGAGAACCTTCAAAACTAGGGGTGCCAAGCCCATGATGACACTCTTCAGGTCACTTGTTCTATCTAGGCTGGAATATTGCTGCACACTAACAGCACCTTTCAAGGCAGGTGAAATTGCTGACCTAGAAAATGTACAGAGAACCTTCACGGCACGCATAACGGAGATAAAACACCTCAATTACTGGGAGCGCTTGAGGTTCCTGAACCTGTATTCCCTGGAATGCAGGCGGGAGAGATACATGATTATATACACCTGGAAAATCCTAGAGGGACTAGTACCGAACTTGCACACGAAAATCACTCACTACGAAAGCAAAAGACTTGGCAGACGATGCAACATCCCCCAATGAAAAGCAGGGGTGTCACTAGCACGTTAAGAGACCATACAATAAGTGTCAGGGGCCCGAGACTGTTCAACTGCCTCCCAGCATACATAAGGGGGATTGGAAGGTTAGCACAGACACCACTGTGACCACAAATACAAGTTTTTACAGACGAATCTCCAGCTAGCGTGGTCGTGACGAACTCTAGCTCAAGTCCCCTCACTGCTGTCAACATGAAATATACCTAGTTGGACGAATCTTATTGTGGCTAGCTGGTCTAGTGGCTAACGCGACGGTCTGGAGTTTTGAGACTCTGACTGCGGGTTCAATCCCGGCCGGGGTATGATAAGGGGGATTACCAACAGACCCCTGGCAGTCTTCAAGCTGGCACTGGACAAGCACCTCAAGTCGGTTCCTGACCAGCCTGGCTGTGGCTCGTACGTTGGTTTGCGTGCAGCAAGCAGTAATGTAGAAATTATTTAATTTCCGAAGCTATAGTGCCTAATAAGTGTTTAATGTGTTGATTTGGGTCAAAATGTATTTGTATTTTGAATGGAACCAACTGGGTTCCCGCTGCGCATGCGCAGATGTGCAGGGGTATAGGTCGAACTGGGGTACGAGAGGCGGGAGTGTTTTGAATGTAGTGAGGAGGCTGGGAAAGCATGGAACCAGGAAATTGTCGTTCACGGTGGCCTAAGGATTAATATAGGCCTCATTTCATAATAGGAAGTGTCGTAACTGTTTCTGGTGGAGAGTGAGGGAACGTGATTTACGGGACCACTGTAATAAAGTGGTAAAATGAGTGAATAAGGGTAGGACCTGGTGACTGGTGCGTCGCCATGGACTGTGTCCCGGGGAAAATTACCCTTGGTTTAATCATCACTCATCAGTCTCAGATCTTAATGGAGTGATCTCTAATGTGTATAATAATTATGAGACATTAAATCGTCTTGTAAACTGCAATGTAATTAATGATAATAACGCTAAGTTAAGAGAATGCGTGAAGTGAAATAAGGCGCCTTTCTCCGAGTGAACACGCTAGACCACGTTGTTCCCGCCACGAGGAAAGTGAAGTTCATGGAATCACGACTTCTAAACTGGGACAAACCAACGGATACCTCGTCCTGCTGGAATAAGAACCGTGTTGGTGTAGCAGGATATCGAAAAGAGATAGTGAATGGAGGAAATAAGGAGCATCAATCACCCACAGTTAAGTAACCTTTCAAGTTATAGCAGACTGATACTGGCCAGTTAGGTATGTTTTAATTGGATAGGTTATGGGTGATACAGCCACCTGCAGTGACCAGAGGTGGTTAAGTTTTCTCACAAGTCTACATGGGTGACTATGGTAAACAATATCGTTATTGTCTCCCAAGGAGATTACTCATATGTATGTAATGTTGAGGTATGTACAAGTAATCACTCCTATAAAATTTTCCATATCTGCCCGCTGGTCCTTCCTAAACCGGATGCATTCAGTGAAAAATTAATTGAATTAATTACTTAATATTTAAGTGACTGATTGAAGAAAGTGGGTATAGGGTACACAAATTTAATCGGTCGTGTGGTGGATGATAATTAGCCCAATTAATTACTAGCACATGGGTGGCTAGGATTTATACAAGTTTACCTGGAGTTACCTGGAGGGAGTTCTGGGGGTCAACGCCCCCGCGGCCCGGTCTGTGACCAGGCCTCCTGGTGGATCAGAGGCTGATCAACCAGGCTGTTGCTGCTGGGTGCACGCAAGCCAATGTACGAGCCACAGCCCGGCTGGTCAGGAACCGACTTTAGGTGCTTGTCCAGTGCCAGCTTGAAGACTGCCAGGGGTCTGTTGGTAATCCCCCTTATGTATGCTGGGAGGCAGTTGAACAGTCTCGGGCCCCTGACACCTATTGTATGGTCTCTTAACGTGCTAGTGACACCTCTGCTTTTCATTGGGAGGATGTTGCATTGTCTGCCAAGTCTTTTGCTTTCGTTTACCTGGAGTTTACCTGGAGAGAGTGCCGGGGGTCAACGCCCCCGCATACCCGGTCTGTGACCAGGCCTCCTGGTGGATCAGAGCCTGATCAACCAGGCTGTTACTGCTGACTGCACGCAAACCAACGTACGAGCCACAGCCCGGCTGGTCAGGAACCGACTTTAGGTGCTTGTCCAGTGCCAGCTTGAAGACTGCCAGCTGTCTGTTGGTAATCCCCCTAATGTATGCTGGGAGGCAGTTGAACAGTCTCGGACCCCTGACACTTATTGTATGGTCTCTTAACGTGCTAGTGACACCCCTGCTTTTCATTGGGGGGATGGTGCATCGTCTGCCAAGTCTTTTGCTTTCGTAGTGAGTGATTTTCGTGTGCAAGTTCGGTACTAGTCCCTCTAGGATTTTCCAGGTGTATATAATCATGTATCTCTCCCGCCTGCGTTCCAGGGAATACAGGTTTAGGAACCTCAAGCGCTCCCAGTAATTAAGGTATCCTTACAATGGATTCGTAATGGAAACAGTAAAATTGTGTATGTACAAAACAGAGTGGCTGAAATTAATCAGATGCAAGAGATGTATAGTAGTTTGGATCAGCATATGTTAACATTTAATCATATACCTGGTGAGGAGAATCCAGCTGATTTCTTGTCTCGAGGTTTACCTTATGCTAAATTTGTAAATGCTGTATCATGGTTTAAAGGACCGAGCTGGTTGGTAAATAAAGCTAATTGACCTGTACAAAAGGCGTATATTGCTCCTGTTGAAATTACTGTGACCACCACTCCAATAGTTTGTCCTTCCTTTGCCATTGATATAAATAGGTATTCTTCTTTACCCAAACTAATCAATGTAACTAAGTAGGTGTTTAAATTTCTAAACAAGATGAATATCTCATATAAGTTTTCACATCCTCTTGAATATTGGATAAAGAGGGTACAAGAAGAAATCTGTGGAAATGAGATTAAATTGATGATGGAAAGAAAAATTGTGAAAGGTTCCATAATAGAGAAATTGGGGCTGTATTTAGAGAACAATGCAATTAGGTAGGTTACAAAATGCTGAATTGGGTGATTATGCTAAACACCCTATCTTACTGCCCAAAACTCATCATCTAACAAATTTGATTGTTCTAAATGCCCATAAAAATGTAATGCATGGTGGGGTACAAGATACCTTAAATTGTATTAGGGAAACTTTCTGGATTCCACAAGGACGGCAAAGTGTAAAAAGGGTGATTAAATCTTGTGTAATATGTCACCGTGTGGATTCCAGATCCTGTATGTACCCAGGTCCTCCACCATTGCCAAAGGAGTGTATACAATTAGTGAAACCATTTGATGTAACAGATGTAGACTATACTGGTCCAATAATTTTAACATGTACGTCAAATGGTGTTCCACTGAAAGTGTATGTTTGTTTGTTCACCTGTACTGCTACTAGGGCAGTTCATTTAGAAGTGGCACAGGACTTGTCTGCAGAACAGTTTATACAACTGTTTCGAAAATTTGCAGCTAGGAGATCCTCTCCGAGGTTGATGATTTCGGATAACCTGGAGTTTACCTGGAGAGAGTTCCGGGGGTCAACGCCCCCGCGGCCCGGTCTGTGACCAGGCCTCCTGGTGGATCAGAGCCTGATCAACCAGGCTGTTGCTGCTGGCTGCACGCAAACCAACGTACGAGCCACAGCCCGGCTGATCAGGAACTGACTTTAGGTGCTTGTCCAGTGCCAGCTTGAAGACTGCCAGGGGTCTGTTGGTAATCCCCCTTATGTGTGCTGGGAGGCAGTTGAACAGTCTCGGGCCCCTGACACTTATTGTATGGTCTCTTAACGTGCTAGTGACACCCCTGCTTTTCATTGGGGGGATGGTGCATCGTCTGCCAAGTCTTTTGCTTTCGTAGTTACCTGGAGTTACCTGGAGTTACCTGGAGAGAGTTTCGGGGGTCAATGCCCCCGCGGCCCGGTCTGTCACCAGGCCTCCTGGTGGATCAGCGCCTGATCAACCAGGCTGTTGCTGCTGGCTGCACGCAAACCAACGTACGAGCCACAGCCCGGCTGATCAGGAACTGACTTTAGGTGCTTGTCCAGTGCCAGCTTGAAGACTGCCAGGGGTCTGTTGGTAATCCCCCTTATGTGTGCTGGGAGGCAGTTGAACAGTCTCGGGCCCCTGACACTTATTGTATGGTCTCTTAACGTGCTAGTGACACCCCTGCTTTTCATTGGGGGGATGGTGCATCGTCTGCCAAGTCTTTTGCTTTCGTAGTGAGTGATTTTCGTGTGCAAGTTCGGTACTAGTCCCTCTAGGATTTTCCAGGTGTATATAATCATGTATCTCTCCCTCCTGCGTTCCAGGGAATACAGGTTTAGGAACCTCAAGCGCTCCCAGTAATTGAGGTGTTTTATCTCCGTTATGCGCGCCGTGAAAGTTCTCTGTACATTTTCTAGGTCGGCAATTTCACCTGCCTTGAAAGGTGCTGTTAGTGTGCAGCAATATTCCAGCCTAGAAGAATTCCGTGCAGTGTTAGTGGAGGCAGAAAATCGTATAAATAATAGGCCTCTCTCGTACATGAGTGATACACCTGATGCAGATGTATTAACACCTTCTCACCTAATATGTGGAAGGAAATTGGAAGCTGCCCCTGTCTATAGAGATAATCCGGAAGAAAGTGATGAAGATTACAATGATGCGGCAGTGTTGTGTGATAAATTTAAAATGTTAAATAACTCACACTCGCACGAGCTTTTAAATCTCTGCACAAAATTCAATTTAAACCAGCAAATAATAGAGCCTACTAGACTGGAGAATACACTAGACCTCATCTTCACTAACAATGATGATCTGATAAGAAATGTCACCATATCAAAAACAATATACTCAGATCACAACATAATTGAGGTTCAGACATGTATGCGTGGAGCCCCAGACCGACAAAATGAGACTAGTCACGAGGGAGCATTCACCAAATTCAACTTCAATAACAAAAACATAAAGTGGGACCAAGTAAACCAAGTCCTAACCGATATAAGCTGGGAAGATATACTAAGCAACACAGACCCAAACTTATGCCTAGAACAGATTAACTCGGTGGCACTCGATGTATGCACAAGGCTTATTCCTCTAAGAAAAAGGAGGAGTAGATGTAAAATAGAAAGAGACAGGCGCTCCCTTTACAGGCGACGGAAAAGAATAACAGAGCGGCTAAAAGAGGTCAATATATCAGAAATGCGCAGGGAGACACTGGTCAGAGAAATAGCAAGCATCGAACTTAAGCTAAAAGAATCCTTTAGGAGTCAGGAATCGCGGGAAGAACTAAAAGCCATAAATGAAATCGAAAGAAACCCAAAGTATTTCTTCTCCTATGCCAAATCAAAATCGAGAACAACGTCCAGTATTGGGCCCCTACTTAAACAAGATGGGTCCTACACAGATGACAGCAAGGAAATGAGTGAGCTACTCAAGTCCCAATATGACTCAGTTTTTAGCAAGCCGCTAACCAGACTGAGAGTCGAAGATCAAAATGAATTTTTTATGAGAGAGCCACAAAATTTGATTAACACAAGCCTATCCGATGTTATCCTGACGCCAAATGACTTCGAACAGGCGATAAATGACATGCCCATGCACTCTGCCCCAGGGCCAGACTCATGGAACTCTGTGTTCATCAAGAACTGCAAGAAGCCCCTATCACGAGCCTTTTCCATCCTATGGAGAGGGAGCATGGACACGGGGGTCGTCCCTCAGTTACTAAAAACAACAGACATAGCCCCACTCCACAAAGGGGGCAGTAAAGCAACAGCAAAGAACTACAGACCAATAGCACTAACATCCCATATCATAAAAATCTTTGAAAGGGTCCTAAGAAGCAAGATCACCACCCATCTAGAAACCCATCAGTTACACAACCCAGGGCAACATGGGTTTAGAACAGGTCGCTCCTGTCTGTCTCAACTACTGGATCACTACGACAAGGTCCTAAATGCACTAGAAGACAAAAAGAATGCAGATGTAATATATACAGACTTTGCAAAAGCCTTCGACAAGTGTGACCATGGCGTAATAGCGCACAAAATGCGCGCTAAAGGAATAACAGGAAAAGTTGGTCGATGGATCTATAATTTCCTCACTAACAGAACACAGAGAGTAGTCGTCAACAGAGTAAAGTCCGAGGCAGCTACGGTGAAAAGCTCTGTTCCACAAGGCACAGTACTAGCTCCCATCTTGTTCCTCATCCTCATATCCGACATAGACAAGGATGTCAGCCACAGCACCGTGTCTTCCTTTGCAGATGACACCCGAATCTGCATGACAGTGTCTTCCATTGCAGACACTGCAAGGCTCCAGGCGGACATCAACCAAATCTTTCAGTGGGCTGCAGAAAACAATATGAAGTTCAACGATGAGAAATTTCAATTACTCAGATATGGTAAACATGAGGAAATTAAATCTTCATCAGAGTACAAAACAAATTCTGGCCACAAAATAGAGCGAAACACCAACGTCAAAGACCTGGGAGTGATTATGTCGGAGGATCTCACCTTCAAGGACCATAACATTGTATCAATCGCATCTGCTAGAAAAATGACAGGATGGATAATGAGAACCTTCAAAACTAGGGAGGCCAAGCCCATGATGACACTCTTCAGGTCACTTGTTCTATCTAGGCTGGAATATTGCTGCACTCTAACAGCACCTTTCAAGGCAGGTGAAATTGCCGACCTAGAAAATGTACAGAGAACTTTCACGGCGCGCATAACGGAGATAAAACACCTCAATTACTGGGAGCGCTTGAGGTTTCTAAACCTGTATTCCCTGGAACGCAGGAGGGAGAGATACATGATTATATACACCTGGAAAATCCTAGAGGGACTAGTACCGAACTTGCACACGAAAATCACTCACTACGAAAGCAAAAGACTTGGCAGACGATGCACCATCCCCCCAATGAAAAGCAGGGGTGTCACTAGCACGTTAAGAGACCATACAATAAGTGTCAGGGGCCCGAGACTGTTCAACTGCCTCCCAGCACACATAAGGGGGATTACCAACAGACCCCTGGCAGTCTTCAAGCTGGCACTGGACAAGCACCTAAAGTCAGTTCCTGATCAGCCGGGCTGTGGCTCGTACGTTGGTTTGCGTGCAGCCAGCAGCAACAGCCTGGTTGATCAGGCGCTGATCCACCAGGAGGCCTGGTCACAGACCGGGCCGCGGGGGCGTTGACCCCCGAAACTCTCTCCAGGTAAACTCCAGGTAATTGGTCTAATGTGTGGCGTAAGGAATATCTTCTTACACTACGTGAACACTTTTATGGTGCGACAGAGGCAGTAAATCAACAGACCATTCAACCAGGTGACATTGAGTTAATTGACACTGAACAACATCAAACATTGTGGCCTCTGGGCAAAGTATTGACATTGTGGCCCAGTGGCCTGGTGGCTAAAGCTCCCGCTTCACACACGGAGGGCCCGGGTTCGATTCCCGGTGGGTGGAAACATTTCGACACGTTTCCTTACACCTGTTGTCCTGTTCACCTAGCAGCAAATAGGTACCTGGGTGTTAGTCGACTGGTGTGGGTCGCATCCTGGGGGACAAGATTAAGGACCCCAATGGAAATAAGTTAGACAGTCCTCGATGACGCACTGACTTTCTTGGGTTATCCTGGGTGGCTAACCCTCCGGGGTTAAAAATCCGAACGAAATCTTATCTTATCTTATCTTATCTTATCTGTACCCAGATGCACAAGATGTTGTCAGGAATGTCAAAGTGTTGTGTTGTGGCCAGGAAAGTTTACGCACAATTAATAAATTGATTCCCTTGGAGTTAGGTGTTCAATCAAACGTAAATGAAAATCTGAGGGAAAGTGACACAAGTGATGTGGAAGATAACGGTGACCAAGTGATGCCGGAAAATGAAATCGTAGTAAGACCTACTAGGAGAACAGCCACTCAAGCCAGAACCGGCTGGAATCATCTCCTAAAGGAAGGAGTAATTTGAGTCGTTTAGCATTGAACTCCGGCCGGCTGCAGTGTGGAAAATACTGTATATATTTTCCGGAAATACGGTAATTTATAGGTAAATAGATGCCCTATATTGTATTTTTAAAAGAAGTATGCTATCGAAAAAAAGAGGAGACTCGCCATCTTGGTTTTGAATTTAGTACAAACGTTGGTGTAATGGGAAGAATTTTTCGTGCTCTAGAGGTTAAAATTGTGTTGACACCTCTCAAACAGGAGGCGAAATTGGTGGATGTGCATTCCTGCATAACTTGAGATATCAGACGACTGGACAAGACAGCTCCAGGAACCTCAGATAAGCTCTCTAGATTTGTGTGTAATTCTGGCCAGCATTATTTTCATAGATTTAGTTAGAGTGAGGTTTTCTGAGTATGATACACATTAATCTCCAGTCAAATTGGTGAGTGATATTAAGATATATTTTCCTTCTGTTATGTAATTGTGTATATATATATATATAACCATTTATTATTTTTAATATACAGTCCACAAATTTATATATTTACCAGTATTCCTGGTGTATGTTTATTTCATTTAATTAATAGGTCCAGAGCAACTTGTGGTTATGACAGTGGTAGGTATCGAAGGGGGGCATTTTTTGCGACCTAGGTGTCCCAAATTCCTACTTGTCTATGTAACATTGATAAATAATAATTATCTTTGTTATCATTTACTGTTATGTACATAATTAGTTACATTCAGATAAATGCAATTTTCCACACTGTATATTTCCTTGCTGAGCTCACTAGTAGTCTGGTTGACCTAGAGCTGGCAAAGCTCTCACTTCACACTCCGAGGGTCTGGGTTTGATTCCCGGCGGGGTGGAAACATGCCATGCATTTCCTTACACCTGTTGTCCTGTTCACCTAGCAAATAGGTACTGGGTGTGGGTCGCATCCTGGGGGACAAGAATGAGGACCCTAATGGAAATAAGACAGACAGTCCGTCGATGACTAACTGTCTTTCTTGGTTTATCCAGGGTGGCTTACCCTTCGGGGCTAAAATATTTTATCCTAACTGTTAAACTGGGAGTTTCATGTTTCCCTTTCTTTCTCTGAAGGAAATTTTGTTTCTTTCCTAATTCCCACTCAGCTGACCTCTTGCCTCACACACTGAGTACCCGTGGTTCAATCCCCGGCATGGCTGGAAATGTTGGACGTTTCCATACACCTACAGTCCTTGTTCACTTACACTGCAGTGGTTCCCAAACTGGGGTAAATTACCCCCTGGGGGTAATTTAACCATTTTTGGGGGGTAATGGAGGGGTGACAGAAAAAAAGTTATGAATTCTGAAAATCAAGAAAACAATGCGGTACCCGGTATGAGGATTATTGTTAACTTTGTCTTAGTATATAAAGTTGTAAAGTAAACCTATTATAAGTAAGTAATAAAGTTAAACCAAATAACAATAAACATCAAAAACTAATATATAGTATTAGAAAAGAAGAAATATATAGCTAAGTGTGTGGAAACCCAAAAGTATTTTGACAAGTATGCTTCAGGACAAAAGTCACTCAGTAGCCCAGATCGACCTGTCCAGTACGCGTCACTCACTTCCTGAGGCTGCCTCTATTTCACACTGTCAGTTTATCTGTGAGCATCAGCCGAGGTAGACATAAGCTGGTATGTATGTGTACTGCCCTGTGCAGTATATAGTTAGTATTTACCCACTGTTACTGTGAATTTGTAGCTATTATTAATTTTATATATAATGTATGTGTGTTTCTTACGTTTTCAATGGTTTTGCTAGGATTAGCAGATTATGCGAGGCTGTATACGTTCACGTTTAGCCATATATATCAATAATAACATTTTGTGAAAGGGGTAACATGCTTTATGTGGCATGTTAAATTGGGTAACAAGCTGAAAAAGTTTGGGAACCACTGACTTACAGGGACCTACTATCCCTGTTCACTTACGGGGACCTACTATCCATGATCACTTAACTTATTAACAATGGAAAAAAGTCACTTTGTCTGACTTTTTGGGGTAATCCCAGGTTCTCTACACATATGCTGCTATGTATGATAATCTGTGTAACTGCATTTGTGTATACCTGAATAAACTTACTTACTTACCTAGGTGTTAGTCATCTTGCACCTGCTGTCCTTGTTGACGTAAGTAAGTAACATTTTTTGGTTATCCCGGGTAATTTACAGTATGTATGATAGTTGTACTTATGAGTACCTGTGCCTAAATAAACTTACTTATCCGTGTTAGTCAAGTGGTGTGGGTGGCATCCTGGGCAACAAGATGGAATGACCACAAAAGAAATGATATAGACAGTTTTCGATAACGACTAATTTTCTTGTGTGACCCTAGGTAGCTAACCCTCCTTACCTAGGGTTAAAAATCTCAAAAAAACTTGCGTTATGTTATGTTATTTTACCATAACGTAACATTATCCAGTCTGCCAGGAGGCAGGACTTAATAATGCGTACACTTGGGTAGCCTTAACACCCACAACAACGACGACTGCCAACCTTTGTTGTTTGTTAGTAGCAGCTGAGTTGTTAGTGCTGCTGCACCACCTGCTGCACCACCTGCTGCTGCTCCACCACCTGCTGCACCACCTGCTGCTGCTCCACCACCTGCTGCTGCGTCAAGAACCGCTGAAGAAAATAGATTAATATTAAGGTGAGGTTTTAATGGAATTTTTGTGTCAGCATCAGAGGAGGATCAGCTGCCTCTTGTTTTGTTATGCTTTGTTCCTCTCAAAGGAGCTTCCTTGATGCTGGTGAGGGGCTCTTGATCTAGGGAGTTGGATCTGTGTTCCGGTTTCCAGAATTGAGCCTGAGTACCTACCATCCCTTCCCCCCGACAGGCGCTTTATAATCCTACGGGTCTAGCGCTTCCCCATAATAATAATATTGGTTTGTTACATTTACCTTCAAGGTTGTTAGTACCTTGATGCTGAAGGTCTCTTGATTCATGGAACTAGAGCTACCTTCAAGGTTGTTAGTACCTTGATGAAGCTGAAGGTCTCTTGATCCATGGAACTAGAGCTACCTTTAAGGTTGTTAGTACCTTGATGATGCTGAAGGTCTCTTGATCCATGGAACTTGAGCTACCTTCAAGGTTGTTAGTGCCTTGATGATGCTGAAGGTCTCTTGATCCATGGAACTAGAGCTACCTTTAAGGTTGTTAGTGCCTTGATGATGCTGAAGGTCTCTTGATCCATGGAACTAGAGCTACCTTTAAGGTTGTTAGTGCCTTGATGATGCTGAAAGTCTCTTGATCCATGGAACTAGAGCTACCTTTAAGGTTATTAGTACCTTGATGATCCTGAAGCTCTCTAGATTCATGGAACTAGAGCTACCTTCAAGTTTCTTAGTACTTTGATGATGCTGAAAGTCTCTTGATCCATGGAACTAGAGCTACCTTCAAGGTTCTTAAAACCATTGGTGATGCTGAAGGTCTCTTGATCCAAGGAACTAGAGCTACCTTCAAGTTTCTTAGTACTTTGATGATGCTGAAGGTCTCTTGATCCATGGAACTAGAACTACCGTCAAGGTTGATGCTACCTTGATGATGCTGAAGGTCTCTTGATCCATGCAACTAGAGCTACCTTCAAGGTTGTTACTACCTTGATGATGCTGAAGGTCTCTTGATCCACGGAGCTAGAGCTACCTTCAAGGTTGTTTCTACCTTGATGATGCCGAAGGTCTCTTGATCCATGGAACTAAAACTACCTTCAAGGTTGATGCTACCTTGATGATGCTGAAGGTCTCTTGATCCATGCAACTAGAGCTACCTTCAAGGTTGTTAGTACCTTGATGATGCTGAAGCTCTCTTTATTCATGGAACTAGAGCTACCTTCAAGGTTGTTACTACCTTTTAATAAAGTTGGTAGAATTACCGACAATATGTAAAGTAAAAGGACACAAGTGCAACTAATGTGACATTTTATTGTGGCAACGTTTCGCTCTCCAGGAGCTTTATCAAGCCATTACAAACAATACATGGACACAGAGGGTATATATAGGCTCAGAGTGATGTGCAATACTAGTGAGGTACCATTTCGATGTTCACTAGTGGTAGTAGTAGTAGTAGTAGTAGTAGTCGTAGTGACAAAAGTAATACAATATGGTAGAGCAATTAATTCGTACATGAGTAAAAGGATATAAAAGCTATTACTTGGGTAACATAAAAATAGGTTGGACAAATATAGACTGGAAAGAATCAGCACTGATCGCTGTTTCGAATACAATTAAACAAAACAACGGCAGCTTCACCATCTCCGAAGTCTTAGCAAGAATCCTACTGAAAACAGTAAACCCTGCCATCACATAGTCTCTCCTGTTATACTACACAAAGCACATTACAGAGAGTGAACACTGAAACAAGCTGCCTCTTTCCAGTCTATATTTGTCCAACCTATTTTTATGTTACCCAAGTAATAGCTTTTATATCCTTTTACTCATGTACGAATTAATTGCTCTACCATATTGTATTACTTTTGTCACTACGACTACTACTACTACTACTACCACTAGTGAACATCGAAATGGTACCTCACTAGTATTGCACCTCACTCTGAGCCTTTATATACCCTCTGTGTCCATGTATTGTTTGTAATGGCTTGATAAAGCTCCTGGAGAGCGAAACATTGCCACAATAAAATGTCACATTAGTTTCATTTGCGTCCTTTTACTTTACATATTACTACCTTGATGATGCTGAAGGTCTCTTGATCCACGGAGCTAGAGCTACCTTCAAGGTTGTAAGTACCTTGATGATGATGGTCTCTTGATCCATGGAACTAGAGCTAACTTCAAGGGTGTTAGTACCTTGATGATGCTGAATGTCTCTTGATCCATGGAACTAGAGCTACCTTCAAGGTTGTTACTACCTTGATGATGATGCTGAAGGTCTCTTGATCCATGGAACTAGAGCTACCTACAAGGTTGTTAGTGCATTGATGCTGAAGGTCTCTTGATCCACGGAGCTAGAGCTACCTTCAAGGTTGTTAACATTTTGATGATGCTGAAGGTCTCTTGATCCATGGAACTGGAGCTACCTTCAAGGTTGTTAGTACCTTGATGATGCTGAAGGTCTCTTGATCCATGGAACTAGAGCTACCTTCAAGGTTGTTAGTACCTTGATGGTGCTGAAGATCTCTTGATCCATGGAACTAGAGCTACCTTCAAGGTTGTTAGTGCCTTGGTGATGCTGAAGGTCTCTTGATCTGTGGAACTGTGCAACTAGAGCTACCTTCAAGGATGTCAAGGTTGTTAGTACCTTTATGATGCTGAAGGTCTCTTGATCTATGGAACGAAAGCTACCCTCAAGGTTGTCAGTGCCTTGATGCTGAAAGTCTCTTGATCCATGGAAGTAGAGCCACCTTCAAGGTTGCTAGTACCTTGATGGTGCTGAAGGTCTCTTGATCCATGGAACTCTAGCTACCTTCAAGGTTGTTAGTGCCTTGATGATGCTGAAGGTCTCTTGATCTGTGGAACTGTGGAACTAGAGCTTTCTTCAAGGATGTCAAGGTTGTTAGTACTTTGATGGTGCTGAAGGTCTCTTGATCAATGCAACTAGAGCTAACTTCAAGGTTGTTAGTACCTTGATGATGCTGAAGGTCTCTTTATCCATGGAGCGAGAGCTACCTTCTAGGTTGTCAGTGCCTTGATGCTGAATTCAAATTCAAATTCAATTCAAATTCAAAGTTTATTCTCTATAAGGATTACAATGCTGAGTTTACAGAATTTGGTTATTGTGTGGTTTACATGTAGTAAAATACTAATTACAGAGGGAGCCACTAGAACACCTAGCATGGCTAGGCATTTCGGGCAGACTTAGATTAATTCTTAACTTCAAAATATTACAAGTTATGAAGTAAGTTGGTATTATGGCTAAGTGACTAAATACTAGTTTGTGAGTTTAGCAATGTGAATGCTTTTGTTTTGGCACAATACATAGTTTCAGTATTGGAGTATCACAGGCCAACTTATGACTAGTTAGGATTCATTATTTTAAGATTGAGATTGATATTTCTGTTTATGGTCAAATGGGTGAGTGAGTGTAAGTGTGAACCACCAGGTGGTATTCGTGTAATTAGTTGACGGGGTGTATCAGGGAGATAAGATGTTTTCTAATGGTAGTTTTGAAGGTGATGAATGTGTCTGCAGTTCTAGCGTTTTCAGGTAGGGTGTTCCAGATTTTAGGACCTTTGACATACATTGAATTTTTGTAAAGGTTTAGTCAGACATGGGGAATGTCATAGAGATGTTTGTGTCTGGTGTTATGCCTGTGGGTTCTGTTACAACTATCAAGAAAGCATTTTAGGTCAAGGTTAATATTGGAATTTAAGGTCCTGTAGATGTAGATTGCACAGTAGTAAGTGTGGATGTACTGAACAGGGAGTAAGTTTAGATCTATGAAGAGTGGGGGGGTGTGTTGCCAGGGATGGGATTTAGTGATTATTCTTACTGCAGCTTTTTTTGGGTTATTATTGGCTTTAGGTGTGTTGCTGCAGTTAATCCCCAAGCACAGATAGCATAGGTGAGGTATGGATAAATAAGTGAGTGGTATAGTGTGAGAAGGGCATTTTGCGGCACGTAGTATCGTATCTTGGAGAGGATCCTAACCGTTTTTGGTTATGTATTGGATATGGGTGCTGAAATTCAGGTTGTTGTCGAGGTATAGGCCTAGGAATTTGCCCTCATTGTGCCTGGCAATTAGAGTGTTGTCGATCTTAATGTTAATTTGCGCAACACCTGCTCTGCTACTAAACATAATATAGTAGGTTTTGTCAGTGTTAAGCATAAGTTTATTGGCTGTCATCCAAGTCGATATTTTGATCAGCTCCTCGTTAACAACGGTGTTGAGGGTGGCAAGATTAGGGTGAGAGATGACATAAAGTCGTGTCGTCAGCAAAGAGAATGGGGTTCAGGTGTTGGGATACGTTTGGAAGATCATTGATGTATATGAGGAAGAGCAGGGGACCAAGGACATTTCCCTGCGGAACTCCAGTATCAAGTGGCCGTGTTGTTGATGCTGTGTCTTTAATGGTGACATACTGATACCTATTAGTAAGGTAAGATTTGAAATATGCAAGCGCATGGCCTCTTATACCATAATGGTCAAGTTTGTGGAGTAGGATGCCGTGGTCTACTGTGTCAAAAGCTTTTCTTAGGTCAATAAAAGTTCCTAGTGGATATTCCTTATTTTCCAATGCTGTGTAAAGCAGATCTAGCATTTTTATAATTGCATCATTAGTGCTTTTATTTTTTCTGAATCCAAATTGGCAGGGGTTGAGTATGTTTTGTGCCGTTATAAATAAATGTAGGTCTCTTGATCCATGGAACTAGAGCTACCTTCAGGGATGTCAGTGCCTTGATGCCGAAGGTCTCTTGATCCATGGAACTAGAGCTACCTTCAAGGTTGCTAGTACCTTGATGCCGAAGATCTTGATCCATGGAACTAGAGCTGCCTTCAATGTTGCCAGTGCCTTGATTATGCTGAAGATCTTGATCCATGGAACTAGATGTACCTTCAAGGTTGTTAGTACCTTGATAATGCTGAAGGGCTCTTGATCCATGGAACTAGAGCTACCTTCAAGGTTGTTAGTACCTTTGTGATGCTGAAGGTCTCTTGATCCATGGAACTAGTTACCTTCAAGGCTCTTCAAACCTTGATGATGCTGAAGGTTTCTTGATACATTGAACTAGAGGTAGTAAAAACCTTCAAGGTTTTTACTACCTTGATCATGCTGAAAGTCTCGTGATCCATGGAACTAGTTACCTTCAAGGTTCTTAGTACCTTGATGATGCTGAAGGTTTCTTAATCCATGGAAAGTGAGCTACCTTCAAGGTTGTTAGTACCTTGATGTTGAAGGTCTCTTGATCCGTGGAACTAGAGCTACCTCTAAGGTTGTTAGTGCCTTGATGATGCTTAAGATCTCTTGATTCATGGAACTGGGGCTACCTTCAAGGTTGTTAGCACCTTGATGATGCTGAAGGTCTCTTTATCCATGGAACTAGAGCTACCTTCAAAGTTGTTAGTACCTTGATGATGCTGAAGGTCTCTTGATCCTTGGAACTAGAGCTACCTTCAAGGTTAGTGCCTTGATGATGCTGAAGGTCTCTTGATCCATGGAACTAGAGCTACCTTCAAGGTTGTTAGTGCTTTGATGTTGAACATCTCTTGATCCATGGAACTAGAGCTACATTCAATGTTGTTAGTGCCTTGATGATGCTGAAGTCTATTGATCCATGGAACTAGAGCTACATTCAAGGTTGTTTATGCCTTGGTGCTGAGGGTCTCTTGATCCATGGAACTAGATGTGCCTTCTAGGTTGTTAGTGCTTTTATGCTGATGGTCTGGAAATAAATGGTATAAAATACTGACACAATGAAAATATAAGCTCATATGCAGTTTAATGTGATCCTTTATTGACAACGTTTCGCCCACACAGTGGGCTTTTTCAAGTCTCAAACAGATCTACCTGGGTGGAAGGTACGTGAGTATTTATAGTCAGGTTCAGAATGCTGGGTCAGGTGGAGAATGCTGCATCTGATGATCTACCAAGTTGGGTATAGAGTCTAAAACCTTGGGTAGCTTGGAAGGGAGATTGAATACGTTTGTGAGCAGACCTTCTGCAGTGTTCCTCCATTCCTATGTTCTTATGTGGGATAGCGATGAAGAAGTTTCTTGGCAAGTGGTTCAGCTATGTTATAGAAGCCGTTGTTCTGGTTAAAGTTGTCGGATATAGAGATAAGCGATGATTCCAGGATTCTTCGGTATTGAGTGTTGTCTTCTCTGGCTATAAGTCTTGAGTTTCTGTAGTTTATTAAATGGTTGTGTGAATTACAGTGTTGTACACAGGCATTTCTTGTATCGTCAGACCTGCTTGCGTATTGGTGTTCTGAAATACGTATTTGGAGGTCTCTTGATGTTTCGCCCACGTATAATTTGCTGCAGTCATTACAAGGGATTATGTATACCCCTGCAGAGGATGGAAGCTTGTCCTGTCTATTACTGGTAATGTCCTTGATGGTTGTGGAGGTAGATACTACTTGGAATGAGGTATTTGAGAAGATGTTGGAAACGTGTTTGGCAATGGAGTTGGTGGGGAGGACTATGTACACCTACCATCTGACTTACGACCTGCTCGACATACATCCACTCGACTTACGACCGTGCATCTGGCAGCTGGGCTGGGCCGGCTGATGCACACCGCTGTACAGTATTTGACAATACTCGCCACAGCAATGCGTCATGCAGGCAGCATCAGTTTGAGTCACCCTGCCGTATCAGCAGCATCATACTGCATTAACTGTACTACCTGGACAGTAAATTTCACCATGGCCCCTAAGATGAAGTCTGAATCTTGCACTGGAGATTGTGGCAAGAAAGGCTCCTACTCTCAAACTCTCTATTTGTTTTCACTGTTGCACATAAACCTGTCTGTATCTGTCTGCCTGTATATCTGTGTCTGTATCTCTGTGTGTCTGTTTATCTGTCTTTCTGTCTACCTGTGTGTCTGTCTTTCTGTTTACCTGTGTGTCTTTCTGTCTACCTGTGTGTGTCTTACTGTCTACCTGTGTGTGTCTTTCTGTCTACCTGTGTGTGTCTTTCTGTCTACCTGTGTGTGTCTTTCTGTCTACCTTTGTGTCTGTCTTTCTGTCTACCTGTGTGTCTGTCTTTATGTCTACCTGTGTGTCTGTTTTTATGTCTGCCTGTGTGTCTGTCTTTATGTCTACCTGTATGTCTGTCTTTCTGTCTACCTGTGAGTGTCTTTCTATCTGTGTGTGTCTGTCTACCTGTGTGTCTGTCTACCTGTGTCTGTCTTTGTCTACTTGTGTGTCTGTCTTTCTGTCTACCTGTGTCTGTCTGCTTGTCTGTCTCAGAGTCACTCATTAAGAGTGTAATTGATCTTGAAGATGCCATATTAATAATGATGATAACACAATAATAGTCACTGAGGCGCATTAAATGTGTATAAAACGTTAATATAGACATTTTGCTTAATTTTTTCAAAATTATATAATAAACTGTAGTGTAAAGCACCCTTCTGGCAAGACAGTGATGGAGTGAATGATGGTGAAAGTTTTTCTTTTTCGGGCCACCCTGCCTTGGTGGGAATCGGCCAGTGTGTTTTACCTGGAGAGTTTACCTGGAGAGAGTTCCTGGGGTCAACGCCCCCGCGGCCCGGTCTGTGACCAGGCCTCCTTAGGTCAGTGTCCCAGGATGCGACCCACACCAGTCGACTAACACCCAGGTACCCATTTTACTGATGGGGAACATAGACAACAGGTGGAAAGAAACACGTCCAATGTTTCTACTCTGGCTGGGAATCGAACATGCTACATAACATATAAACATATAAATTAACAAATATGAGATGTTTTTCTGGTCGGCTTGACAAGAGTGAAGAGAAACCATTCATGTCCGGGCTGGTAACAACAACAACGTTTGTTTACATAACTCGTGAACCTTCTACACTCTCATTCTCTCTCTCGTTTATTCATTTAATCTTGTTTACTCACCTCTCACTCTACATTAAGACTACAGATATTTTAAGGTAAGTAATGAGTGGACACGATTATTATATTATAGTTTAATAATAATATTATTATTAATATTAGTACATATGTATTATTGCAATAATAATAATTATTAATATTATTATTAATTTAGGGCACTGGAGCACAGATCCACTGTATATCACTTTGTCTGGATTATTTGGGTTATCCTAGGTAATTTATACTATGTATGATTACTAACGTGTACCTGCGTGAGAGAGAGAGAGAGAGAGAGAGAGAGAGAGAGAGAGAGAGAGAGAGAGAGAGAGAGAGAGATATACAGAGAGAGAGAGAGATATACAGAGACAGTCACATTCAGTCAGCCACCCACCCACCCACCCGGCCACCCACCCATGTTCCAGAGTTTTCTCTTTACTTAGGGTATAGGTTATACTACATTCTGGCAGGATGACACTACCAGTGGTATTCTCCCATTCCACTGTGTCGACAATAAATAAAGATAACAGTAACATTTGATACTGTATGCGATGTAAAATTTACAACACGGTTCACTACCATGTATACGTTATATACAGTACATAAATAATTAAAATATAACAATAAAAGTATATTATGGTAAAAAGAATGAAATAATGATTGTACATTACATTACAATATAATATAGGTAGTTTATATATGAAATGTTTGACATTATGCACTACCCAGTATGTTGGCAATTTTCAAAGGTTCGACTTACGTCCATTTTGACTTACAACCGGTTTGTCGGAGCCAAGCTTGGTCGTAAGTCGGATGGTACCTGTATCTCTTCTTGGCAGTGTTTTCTCTGGGTGTGTTGAAGATGTTTAATGCCCATCGTCTGCAGTCTCTGATGACGTGATGAGGATAGTGAAGTTTGGAAAATACTTGTTCAGTTATAGTGCATTCTTCCTCAAGGAACTCATTGCTGCAGATTCTGAGTGCATGCAGGATAAAGTCTGTAATTACACCACGTTTAGTTTTGGTGTCATGGTGAGAGTAGAAGTGGAGAAGATCGTTTTGGTTTGTGGATTTTCGATAGCCTTTAAAACAAAGTTCATGGTCAGCTTTGCAGAGAAGAACATCAAGGAAAGGAAGAGTGTTGTCAACTTCTTCTTCAAGTGTGAACTGGATTGAGGGCTTGACCTGGTTGAGCTTGTCTTGGAGAGCTTGAACGTTGAAGCGTCTGGGAGTTATGAGGAGAATGTGGTCAACATAACGGAGCCAGGTGACAGACGAAGGAATAATGTTGGAGAAACGCTTGGCTTCCAGATGTTCCATGTATAGGTTCGCCAGGACGGCTCTGAGTGACGAACCCATGGGTAGTCCAAAAGTATGCTGAAAGAGGTGATTTTCGAAAGAGAAACACGTAAAGCCAACACATAGTTGAACAAGGTCGATGAAATCGCTTGCTGGAATAGGAAGTTCAAGTGAATCGTCAATTTTCCTGCACAAGAAATCGATGGCTTCTGTAGTAGGTAGTTTGGTGAATAGGGAAGTTACATCAAGGCTAGAAAGTTTCTTGTTCTTGATTTTGATGTTGCGAATGCGATTGAGAAGATCACCCGAGTGTTTGAGATGTGCTGGATTGATAATGCCCAAGAGTTTAGAGAGGTGTTTTGCGAGAATTCCTGAGAGTTGGTTGGGAGCACTGCCTATTCCCGAAGATATGGACCTCAATGGGATACCAGGCTTGTGAGTTTTTGGTAGGCCGTACATTCTGGCAAGTCTGGGGTTGCTGGGTATGGTGTGCAGAAGTTTCTTCCCTTGTTCTGAGTCCCTCAGAATGCAGCGAGTCGTTTGAAGAAAAGTTTTAGTAAGGTTGTCCACTTGGTTAGTTGTGAGAGGTTTGTAGGTATCTGGGTCATTAAATAGATTGAGCATTTTGTTCCTGTAATCGTCAGTGTTCATGATAACAACACCACCTCCTTTATCAGCGGTGGTATTACAACCCAGGAGTCCAAATGGCCTGTTATCCTGGGTGTAAAGGGGGCAAAATAAACACAACTTTTGACTTATATTATCATTCACCAATTTAGAACAGAAGTATGTACACTATGTACAGCAGTAGGTATTAGTGCACTCCACGGTAAGCAAGGCAGAATAGAAGCCACTAGAGAGCAGACCGTGCTTCAACCAGCTCTAGAATGGGAATGACAAGGGCAGACAGGAGAGTGGTACCCACATAACCTCTGCGATTGCCAAAACCATCTTCTCATTGGCTGGAACCTGGGTACTGGTTGAACGACGGGGCCCTATCGTCAACCCTCAGTCACCTGGTTTGCTGGTTGGGGGAGATAGCCTGTAAATGAGGGTGTGTACATGCGCCGAATAAAGGTTACGTACTCTTTGCATGCTACACCCCCACCCCGAGAAGGCTCAGGATTAGGCTCCCACCTCTCAGTGGTAACCGTGCCGCCATGGCACAAAATAATGGGACCGCTTTTTCTCTCAACCATCCATCTCTTAGATAGAGCTCAGCTTTTCTCGTGACAAAAAGCCAAATCCTAAACTCAGAGCGAGACAGCAGACAGTTGGGCTAGCTTAGGTCCAAGACACGGGCGGACAGTAGCCCGCATCCCCTCACTAAAAAAAAAACCCACACCAGGGGATAAAAAAAAAGAGCTTGGAAGGGGTTACCACAAGTAACCTAATATATAATTATTATAAATAATATTGTTAGACTCTTGATAAAGAGTCTGCGAACATATTTTCTTTGCCGGCAATATGTACAATTCTCAGAAAACATGGTTGCAGTCTTAGCATCCATCGCATAAGCCTTGTGTTGTGGTTCTTCATGGTTTGGAGATATACTAGAGGATTGTGATCACTGTAGATAGTGACCACCTGCGAAGTTTGTCCCACGTATATATCAAAGTGCTCCAAAGCCAGTACCAGTGCGAGGGCTTCTTTTTCAATGGTAGAGTAAGCCCTCTGATGCGGCTGGAACTCTGCAGACAAGAAGGCTACAGGCTGCAACTCCTTCTCCCCGTTTTGCAACAGTACTGCCCCAACCCCAGACTCACAATGAGAAAGGGTTGGAGAAGTCTGGAGACAAAAGAATGGGTGCAGTACACAATAATCTTTTTGCTTTGTCAAAAGCATCTTGAGAAACTGAAGTCCAAATAAAGGGAACTTTGTGACTGGTAAGAGAGGTAAGAGGGGCTACAATATCGGAGAAATTCTTACAGAATCTTCTGTAAAATCCTATCATGCCTAGGAAATGTTGAAGAGATTTCCTATCATGTGGAACTGGATAATCTTTACTAGTAAGAACTTTAGCAAGTTTAGGAGCAACTTTACCACTACCTACTTCATGGCCTAGAAAAGTAACAGTGGCCTGGCCAAAGGAAGACTTAGATAAATTAACAGTTAAATGGGAACTCTGAAAGATCTCAAAAAGAGCCTTAAGCCTAAATGGGTGTTGATCCCAAGTATCAGACACCACAACAATATCATCCAGGTACGCTGCCGTGCCTTCAAGTCCTTTAATAGCCTGATGGATAAGTTTCTGGAATGAAGAGGGGGAGTTTTTCATTCCGAAGGGGGTAACTGTATATTGATAATGACCTCCTGGAATTACGAAGGCAGAGATTTCCTTCGCCTTATCCATCAAAGGTACCTGATAGTAACCTTTAAGGAGATCTAACTTGGACACAAAAGTAGCCTCACCCACAAAGTCGATTATGTCATCCAGACGAGGAAGAGGGTAAGCATCTGTGATTGTGACCTCATTCACCTTATGGTAGTCTGTACACATACGAAACCCTCCCTCAGCTTTTTTAACAAGGATGCATGGTGAAGCCCATGGACTAGACTCCTCCTCCACTAAACCATACTCTAACAGAAATTCTACTTCCTGCTGAAGTAGTCTCTGCTTTTCAGGATTAGCTCTGTAGGGGGAGAGTTTAATAGGTTTCGAGTTTACCACATCTACATCATGATAACCTAACGTACACTTTTTCGGCACATCGGAAAAAATATCAGGGTATGACTGTAGAAGCACAGTTAAACTTGTTGCTTGAGTTTCAGATAGCCCCACCATTAAAGGGCTAGGGTCCTTGAGGAGGACAGAGTTTGGAAGTTTGACATTAATTTCAGAAAAAGAGTCAGAGTCGTCCTCAGAGGAAGAGGACATAGTCATTACTGGGACTTGATCTGGTGTATGAAAAGATTTTAATTGATTAATGTGGTATGTTTTAGTTTTTGAGGTCTTATCAAGGGGAGCTACCACATAATTTACATCAGATAATTTACTTACAATTTGCACAGGTCCCGTAAATCTAGCTTTCAAGGTGTGGCCAGGCATAGGTTCCTGCACCAACACCTTGTCTCCTGGATGGGAGGAGCGGAATTGTGCATTTCTGTCATAACTCTGTTTCATCTTATTTTGAGCTGCCTTTAGGTTAGCCTTGGCTAACTGACGTGCCACCTGCAACCTCGAAGATGGGTTGTAGAGTGTTGAGCTAACGTCTTCTCCCATCCATCCTTCTTTGAGCACCTGAAGAGGACCTCGTACATTGTGCCCAAAGATCAGCTCAAACGGACTAAACCCGGTAGACTCTTGCACCGTTTCTCATACTGAGAACAGCAACAAAGGTAATGATTCATCCCAGTCTGTAGGAAAATGCATGCAAAAAGTTCTCATCATGGTTTTTAATGTCTGATGGAATCTTTCCAAGGCGCCTTGGGACTGAGGATGATAGGCAGTGGATAAGTTGTGGATTTTCCCTAACCTAGTTAATGCTTCCCTAAATGCTTTGGCAGTGAAGTTAGTACCTTGGTCACTTTGAATAGTTTTAGGAATGCCAAAACAAGAAATAAATCTTGTTAAAGCTTTGAGAATAGCTTTAGTATTAATACTGCGCATGGGAATTGCTTCAGGATATCTAGTTACTCTATCCATAATGGTAAATAAATACTGATTTCCCGACTTTGACCTAGGTAGTGGACCTACACAATCTATAATTAAATCTGCAAAAGGTTCTCCATCAGCAGGTATAGGTTGAAGAGGTGCAGGTTTAATGGAATGTCCAGGTTTCCCTACTTGCTGACATTCTCAGCAACACTGGATATGATTCTTCACATCCTGCTTTAATTTTGGCCAATAAAATTCTTTTGTGATTCTATATAAGGTTTTAGTAATTCCTAAGTGACCTCCTAATGAAGTATTATGAGCTATATTCAATATTTGAGGTCTAAACTTTGTTGGAACTACTAACCTGTCAGACAATTGCTGGCCCTCTATCTCCTTACCAGTCTCAGTGCAGATCAAATAGTCATTTTTAAGTTCATGCTTGACCGGATGATCCAAAGAGGATTTACCCATGGCTGCCTGAAAAGTGAAATTTAAAGAATGGTCCTTTTGTTGTTCCTCCCGGAAGGGCAGTCCCTTGGGCTCCAATGGAAACAGAGATATCTGGCAATCCTGCAACCTTGGAATAGGAAGGCTTGATCTGGGTCTGTTCACTTGATCTACGAGGCTCTGGCCAGTTTTCCTCGTAAAACAATGTTGCTATTCTGAGATCGGAGTCGTCCAAGGATAGGTCAACATTCTCGCCAGACAACCCTTGGGATGTTGCCCGAGTTATGGCCAACACCGGAGAAGAATTAATCATTATGGGTTCAGGACATACACTAGCAGTGGTAATGTTATTACCCAGTAATAACATGGCATCTTTCATGGGGAATCCTTCGGATACGCCCACAGTCAAGTACCCAGTGTAATATTTGCACTATGCATAAATTTTATGCAAAGGGACAGAATATATAGCTCCTCCAAATGCTTCCAATAAAACAGAGGAATTCAAGGAAGTGTTCTTTGAAAGGGGTAACATTCCCTCTCTTAAAAGTGAGCACTATGCTCCAGTATCTCTAAAGGTTTTGACTTCAGTTGTTTTGGAGTTTTCCTGAAGGGAAATAAGACTCTTACAGTAATAAGGGGCCATCCCTTTTTCTACTTCTCTCAGGGACATGTTGCTAGGGATATTAGAGATTATCCCAATGGGTTGGGGTTTGTGGGGGCAGTTGGGATGGATGTGACCTACTTTATTACAGAGGAAGCAGACGACAGGCTTGCCCTTTACTCCCTGCTGACGTTGCAACTGGTGTCGCTCTGGCTGGTGTCTCTCTGGATACTGTTGTCGAGATGCACCATGTTGAGTAGTTTGTCTCTCACCAGGTGGACCATAAGTTGAGAAGCATGGCCCACCAGGTGACTTAGTTGGCTGACGTAGACGTTCTCCCTCTGGCTGGCACTTCATTCTCCAAGGTTGACGATCTCTGCTCATGCCAGCTGTTGAAAAGAGAGACAGGACCGCTCGGACAAGGAGAGGTTAGTTTCAAAGGTATCAACCAACCTGGCTGCCTCCAATGCAGTGGTTAAGTCATGATCCTGCAGAAAGACTCGAACCTCTGGTCCCACAGACTCCAGCAGGTTGTCAATCAGAATAAGCTGCACAAGATCATCGAAGGTAGCAACACCACTTGCTTTATACCAGCTGGTAAAAGCTTTGGTCTGCTGTCGCACAAAATCAACCAGGGATTGGCCAATCTGTCGTCTGCCTAATTTAAGAAACTTCCGATGCTTAGCTGGGATACAAGTATATGCTCCCAACACTGTGGTCTTCACTACTTTATAATCGGAAAAATCAGTGTCATTTAACACTGACGTAAATTCCTGTGCCTTACCAAACAATGCTGTGTGAACCAACGATGCTCAATGCTGTTCCGGCCACCTCAAGGCTCGAGCCTGATTTTCGAAAGCTTCGAAAAAATTTTCTGGTTCGGCCACATTGAAGCGAGGAACAAGCTGTACTGCCTTCTATAAACTAAAGTCATTTACAGAATGCGAAAACTGCATCCTTTCTTTTTCCCTATTAAATTCTTCTTTTGCAAATGTCCTTTGTTCCCTAGTCTGCTCAAGATTGATTTTTGCCAGCTCAATTGCCAACGCCGCTGATTCACCTTGAGACAACCCTGCTACACTAGACTGACAATTTTGCTCTGTTGATATATCATCTTCCTCCTGCGAGAACATAGGAGATTTTTCCCTAGCTCCCGTAGAGGGAGGAGTCTGATGTGCCATCTCTTCTTCTCGAAGTTTGTCAGTGATCAGTGAAAGCAAAGCAACTGACACGCAAAATTTGTAAAGCTTTGGCAAAGCTGAATGCATTGCCAGACAGCAAGCTACACTCTGTTCCACAAGATTGACTGTAGCGAAGCGAGCACACCGAACAAGCTAGTAGCGAGCTGTTGAACGATCACACAATAGCAAGGCTGACCATAGCAAAGCAACTGACATGCAAAATTTGTAAAGCGTTGGCGAAGCTAAATTCAATGCTAGACAGCAAGCTACACAATGTTCCTGCTTCCAACTTCACCCTAGGCTCAACCCTTTCTCTAAGTCCAGCTCCAGCTCTCGGACAGGCTACCCATATTACAACCCAGGAGTCCAAATGACCTGTTATCCTGGGTGTAAAGGGAGCAAAATAATCACAGCAGAAAACTTTTGACTTATATTGTTCTTCACCAATTTAGAACAGAAGTATGTACACTATGTACACTATGTACAGCAATAGGTATTAGTGCACTCCATGGTACGCAAGGCAGAATAGAAGCCACTAGAGAGCAGACCGTGCTTCAACCAGCTCTAGAATGGGAATGACAAGGGCAGACAGGAGAGTGGTACCCATATAACCTCTGCGATTGTCAAAACCATCTTCTCATTGGCTGGAACCTGGGTACTGGTTGAACGACGGGGCCCCATCGTCAACCCTCAGTCACCTGGTTCGCTGGTTGGGGGAGATAGCCTGTAAATGAGGGTGTGTACATGCGCCGAATAAAGGTTACGTTTTCTTTGCATGCCACAGGTGGTGACCCTGATGGTCGTGTCTTCTGCTAAAGCTTTAAGTGCAATGATGTAACATCGAGGTATGACTGGGGAGCTGCGTGTTGAGATGGCCACTGAGATGATGCCTTGAAGATAACCCTTTTGGAAGTCGGAGTCATTGTGTCTGTAGTTTTTGGCGATGAAATTGAGGTCTTGTTCTAGTTTCATAATTCCTGTTGTGAATTTGAGGCCTAAACTGAGGACTTCAGTTTCTGTGGTTAAGAGTGGACAAGATGAAAGATTTTGAATAATTTCAGGCCTTCCTAAACTTTTCCAGTGACTATTATCACAGAGAGTTTGTAGTTTCCTAGTAAGTCTGATCTTCTGTTGAACATTTGATGTGGTAACTCTGCTGCGAATGATTTCGGCGGTGCTTCTGTTCATGTTGCCCCGAAGTGCTGTGCCTAGTGCTCTGGCTTGGAGAAAGGCTTCCTTTGTAGCATTGTTTAAGTCATCTGCACACTCTTCAACGTAGGTCCGAGCTCTAGCGGAGAAAGGTGGTTTGATGTTGGCAATACTCGCGTACCTTCCACCCATGCAGATCTCTTTGTGACTTGAAAAAGCCCATTGTGTGGGCAAAACGTTGTCAATAAAGGATCTCATTATACTGCATATGTGTTTATATTTCTGCTGATGGTCTCTTGATCCATGGAACTAGAACTACCTTCAAGGTTGTTAGTGCCTTGATGCTGAAGATCTCTTGATCCATGGAACTAAAGCTACCTTTAACCCTTTGACTGTCGCGGCCGTATATATACGTTTTATGAGGTACCGTGTTTGACGTATATATACTCGTAAATTCTAGCGGCTTCAAATCAAGCAGGAGAAAGCTGGTAGGCCCACATGTGAGAGAATGGGTCTGTGTGGTCAGTGTGCACCATATAAAAAAAATCCTGGAGCACGCAGTGCATAATGAGAAAAAAAAAAACTCCGACCATTTTTTTTAATTAAAATGCCGACTTTGTGGTCTATTTTCGTATAGTATTTATGGTTGCATTCTCGTTTTCTTGGTCTCATTTGATAGAATGGAAAACATATTATAGAAATAGAGGTGATTTTGATTGATTTTACTATAAAAAGAACCTAGAAATGGAGCTCAAAGTAGGGGAAATGTTTGATTTTTGCCAATGTTCAAAAGTAAACAAATGGTACCATTGTCCAATAAATGTCCAACTAGCCATTCTAATATGCAGTCATGAATGGGTTGATGTTATTTATACAATTATTACAGTATTGCAGTAGTCTGCATAATAGTAAGTCTTCTTTTTTTTGTTTGAATAAAAATTCAAAATAGAAAGCAAGAGTAATATCAGAGGGGCCTGGAGACATGACTGATGAGCAAAGAAAATGTTATTTTAGAGCCAGGAATGTCTGCATTGTTCATTCAGGACCTTATTTTGAAATTGTCATATTTTTTAATTTTCGTGAAATTGGCCAAATTGCAAATTTCTGACCACATTATTAGGTAGTTGAAATCGGTAAATGGGCAGTTTCTTGTACTCAATCGATAGAAAAAATGGAGTTCTAAAGAAATAGCTATGAGTTTGTGCGACTGGAACAACGGAATTAGCCGAAAATAGGGCTCAAAGTGGGCGAAATCGCCGATTTGTAAACAGTGCCAAGGTCGCTAACTTCGCGAGAGCATAATTCCGTCAGTTTTCCATCAAATTTCGTTTTTTTGGTGTTATTACAATCGGGAAAAGATTCTCTATCATTTCATAAGAAAAAATAATTTTTTTTTTTTAAATTTTGCGACACCAGGAGACACCTCTGGATTGGGGGTTGCAACAGTCAAGGGGTTAAGGTTGTTAGTGCCTTGATGATGCTGATAGTCTCTTGATCCATGGAACTAGAACTACCTTCAAGGTTGTTAGTACATTGATGCTTAAGGTCTCTTGATCCACAGAACTAGAGCTACATTTAAGGTTGTTAGTACCTTGATGATGGTGAAAGTCTCTTGATCCATGGAACTCGAACTACCTTCAAGGTTGTTAATGCCTTGATGATGCTGAAGGTCTCTTAATCCATGGAACTAGAGCTACCTTCAATGTTGTTAGTGCCTTGATGATACTGAAGGTCTCTTGATCCATGGAACCAGAGCTACCTTGAAGGTAGGTGGTGCCTTGATGCTGCTGATGGTCTCTTGGTTCAAGGTACTAGATCTGCCTCCCAGGTGTTATATACCTTCAGTAGTTTAGCTTCAATAAGTTAGTTTTAATAGTTAATCAGTCACATTGTTTTAATAGGACACTTGTCAACACTTGGGCATCTTTACTGTATAAATGTTTTGCCATCAGTGACTTCATCAGTCCAGTACAGAGGAGAATGGTGGAAGACAAGAAGGAGTTTAAGGTAATCGTTCCTTCAGCTTGCAGACGATGTGTTAGTCCATCAACCTTGATAAAATTGCACCATATGAATAGAGAAATGGTTTTTGAGAGAGTAAAAGATTTAGTTCAGATTTTTAACCACAATGGAAATAAGACAGACAGTCTCTCGATGATGCACAGACTTCCTTGGATTATCCTGGGTGGCTAACCCTCTAAGAAGTCTGTGCATCATCGAGAGACTGTCTGTCTTATTTCCATTGTGGTCCTTAAATTTTGTGCTCCAGGATGAGACCCACGCCAGTCGACTAACAACCAGGTACCTACTTGCTAGGTGAATGGAGACAACAGGTGTAAGGAAACATACACAGTGTTTTCACCCTTGCTGGGGATCAAACCATGGACACTGGGTGTGTGAAGCGAGTGTGTTGTGCACCAGGCCATGGGACACCATTTATGTAGTGCAGACAGGTGAAGTGAAGCTGCTGGAGGCAGCATCAGGGGTGAAAACATCCACCAGTGGAAGTGAGTCAAACAGGTATTATTATTATTATATTGGTTTAAAAACCAACAGGTTCATGAATGAAACTCTTTTGCAAAACTTGGGGTTCATTATTGTGGAACATTTCTGTTGCCAGTGGCTTCATCATTCTAAATAAGAATAATAATACCAACAATAATTTTTATTTTAACATGATGCATCTTTGTACAAAGGAGTATAACAATTGGGTGTACAGTAGGTCCCCGCTTTACTGCGTTTTGCCTTACAGCATTTCGCCTTAAAGCATTCTACTAATATAGCGATGTTAAATTTTGACAAAAATTTGTTATACAGTAACCGGCCTTTCAAATACGGCATGCCCAAACCAGTTTGTTTACATTCTCCGTGAGCATATCTATTATGTCTGGAAACTTTCCAAAATTTTAAGTCTTTTAAAGTTATTGCGTATTTTATATGTACTCTGATAATTATGCTTATGTGTACCTGTACCTAAATACAGTGAACCCTCGATAATCGTAAGGCTCAAAAGTCGTAATTTTTGAAAATCGTAACGTTATTTTTGTCAAAACATTGACTCGTGAATCATTTGACTCGCAAATAGTCATTCATCCTGGATGCGTACTCATGGCTCCGAGATGCCTCGCACTCCCTTCCCAGCCAGTGTGGCATTGTTTACCAGTGAGTGACGGTCTCCTCACTTGTTCATACAAAATATTTCATAATATTCCATTCATTTTAGTGCTTGCAACTGCTAAATAAGCTACCATGGCTCCAAAGAAAGCTCCTAGTGCCAGGCCTTTGGTAAAGAAGGTGAGAAATACGATCGAATTCGAGAAAAACATCATTGAACAATAAGAAAGTGGCGTACATGTGGCCGAACTGGCCAGGATGTATAAGAAGCCCCATACAGCCATAGCTTCCATCGTGGCCAAGAAAAAGTAAATCAAGGAAGCTGTTGTTGCAAAGGGGGTAAAATGCTGACAAAAATGAGATCGCCAGTACTCGAAGATGTTGAGAAATTATTGTTGGTGTGGATAAATGAGAAACAGTTAGCGGGAGATAGTCTTATGCAGTTGCTCATTTGTGAAAAGGCTAGGCAGTTGCATGACGATCTCGTAAAGAAATTGCCTGCAATGAGTACTGATATTTGTGAATTTAAGGCCAGCAAAGGCTAGTTTGAGAGATTTAAGAACCATAGTGGCATACGCAGTGTGATAAGGCATGGCGAGGCTGCCAATTCGGACAAAATTGCAGCTACAAAATTCGTAAGTGAATTCAAGGACTACATACAGATGGAACAATTAAAACCACAACACGTGTTCATTTGTGACGAAACAGGTCTCTTTTGGAAGAAAATGCCAAAGAGGACCTACATTACTCAGGAGGAAAAGGGACTGCCAGAACACAAGCCTTAGAAAGACAGGGTGACTCATGTTTTGTAGTAATGCTAGTGGGGATTTCAAAGTGAAGCCGTTAGTAGTGTACCATTCTGAAAATCCCAGAGCGTTCAAGAAAAACAATGTTATGAAGAGTAAATTGTGTGTGTTTTGGAAAGTTAATAATAAGGCATGGGTCTCGAGGGAAATTTTCGTCGAGTGGTTCAAAGAAGTGTTTGGCCCCAATGTGAAGAATTACCTCCTGGAAAATAAATTGGATCTCAAGTGCCTCCTGCTAATGGACAGTGCACCTGCTCATCCTCCAAACTTGGATGACATAATTCTGGAGGAGTATGGGTTCATCACAGTAAAGTTCTTGCCCCCTAATACCACTCCTCTCCTCCAGCCCATGGACCAGCAGATCATATCAAACTTTATAAAAAACTACACCAAAGCAATGTTTCAAAGATGCTTTAATGTGACCTCAGACACTCGCTTGACCCTAAGAGAGTTTTGGAAAGATCACTTCAGTATCCTCTGTTGCATAAGCCTTATAGGTAAGGCTTGGGAAGGAGTGACTACCAGGACTTCGAACTCTGCTTGGAGAAAATTGTGGCCAGATTGTGTCCACAAGAGGGATTTTGAAGGGTTTGGGGCTGACCCTGACGAGCCTATGGCAGTTGTGGAATCAGTTGTGGCATTGGGGAGTTCCATAGGGTTGGATGTGAGTTTGGAGGATGTGGAAGAGTTGGAGGACCACAACGAAGAGCTAACCACTGAGGAGCTGCAAGAACTTCAGCTGGAACAGCAACAGACCGCAGCTCAGAATCTTGCTGCAGAGGAGGAGGAAGAGAGATGTAAAAAGTTGCCTTCTTCAGAAATTAAGGAGGTTTTTGAAATGTAGGGTAGGATGGAAAGGTTTATGGAGAAACATCACCCTGACAAGGCTGTTGCAAGCCATATCAGCAACATGTACAGTGACAAAGTCTTGGCCCATTTTAGGGAAGTTTTAAAGAGACGCCAGAAACAGAGCTCTCTGGACACTTTTTTTTGCGAGACAGGGCTCCAGTGACTCTGAAGCTGGTCCTAGTGTTAACCCCTTCAGGGTCCAAGGCCAAAATCTGAAGTGGTGCTCCAGTGTCCAAGAAATTTTGAAAAAAAAAAAAAAATTTTCTTACAGAATTAAAGAGTATGTTTTTGTGAAGGTAATAAGACAAAAAGAAAATTTTCATGATCAGTACTTACCAAGATACAGCGGCGGGAAGTTGACCCAAAATGACCGGGTGGCGGCAACATCAGTGACTTCCGCAAAATCCCATTTTTTTATTTTACGTTTTTTTATACTTTTTTCTTTTCTTTTCTCATTTTTTCTTTTTCTAATAACATTTGTGGCCTGTGAGACCAATATAATGTATATTGTATAAGTGTACATTCATTGTATTCAACACAATAACTGCACTAATTTGTTTATCATTATATTGCTTACAAAACTTGTTTACAAGTTTATTTCCAACAAAATAATGAAAATATTAGTGCGGTTATTGTGTTGAATACAACGGTACCATATAGTACCATATGGTACAATGGTGCCATAAGGTGCAATTGTACCATATGGTACAATAGCACCATATGATACAATGGTACCATATGATACTATGGTACCATATCATACTATGGTACCATATGATACAGTGGTACCATATGGTACAATGGCACCATTTGGTACAATGGTACCATATACAATGGTGCCATATGGTGCAATGGTACCTTATGGTACCATATGGTACCATATGATGCAGTGGTACCATATGGTACCATATGATGCAGTGGTACCATATGGTACCATATGATGCAGTGGTACCATATGGTACCATATGATGCAGTGGTACCATATGGTACCATATGATGCAGTGGTACCATATGGTACCATATGATGCAGTGGTACCATATGGTACATTGTACCATACAGTACAATGATACCATATGGTTCATTGTACCATATGGTACTGTTGTATTCAACACAATAAACACACTAATATTTTCATTATTTTGTTTACAATAGTTGTTTACAACAAAAATATGCAAAAATGTTATATATTAATAATGTTCTATTATATATTTACAAGTGTACAGGAACTTGACGTGTTCCTTGAGGTGGATGACAAAGCACTTTGTCTCGGAAACTGGAGAGTCAGTAGCTTGTGTTGCCACTCACTCAGTCTTGGCTGGTGTCTCATGCCACCAACACCTATTGACCATATGGTACACAGTATCATATGTTACAGGGTACCATATGGTACATTGTACTATATGGTATAGGGTACCATGCAGTACAATATATCTGTCAATATATCTGAAATGCGTAGGGAGACACTGGTCAGAGAAATAGCAAGCATCGAACTCAAGCTAAAGGAATCTTATAGGAGTCAGGAATCGCGGGAAGAACTAAAAGCCATAAATGAAATCGAAAGAAACCCAAAGTATTTCTTCTCCTATGCCAAATCAAAGTCGAGAACAACATCCAGTATTGGGCCCCTACTTAAACAAGATGGGTCCTACACAGATGACAGCAAGGAAATGAGTGAGCTACTCAAGTCCCAATATGACTCAGTTTTTAGCAAGCCGCTAACCAGACTGAGAGTCGAAGATCAAAATGAATTTTTTATGAGAGAGCCACAAAATTTGCTTAACACAAGCCTATCCGATGTTATCCTGACGCCAAATGACTTCGAACAGGCGATAAATGACATGCCCATGCACTCTGCCCCAGGGCCAGACTCATGGAACTCCGTGTTCATCAAGAACTGCAAGAAGCCCCTATCACGAGCCTTTTCCATCCTATTGAGAGGGAGCATGGACACGGGACTCGTCCAACAGTTACTAAAAACAACAGACATAGCCCCACTCCACAAAGGGGGCACTAAAGCAACAGCAAAGAACTACAGACCGATAGCACTAACATCCCATATAAAAATCTTTGAAAGGGTCCTAAGAAGCAAGATCACCACCCATCTAGAAACCCATCAGTTACACAACCCAGGGCAACATGGGTTTAGAACAGGTCGCTCCTGTCTGTCTCAACTATTGGATCACTACGACAAGGTCCTAAATGCACTAGAAGATAAAAAGAATGCAGATGTAATATATACAGACTTTGCAAAAGCCTTCGACAAGTGTGACCATGGCGTAATAGCGCACAAAATGCGTGCTAAAGGAATAACAGGAAAAGTCGGTCGATGGATCTATAATTTCCTCACTAACAGAACACAGAGAGTAGTCGTCAACAGAGTAAAGTCCGAGGCAGCTACGGTGAAAAGCTCTGTTCCACAAGGCACAGTACTCACTCCCATCTTGTTCCTCATCCTCATATCCGACATAGACAAGGATGTCAGCCACAGCACCGTGTCTTCCTTTGCAGATGACACCCGAATCGGCATGACAGTGTCTTCCATTGCAGACACTGCAAGGCTCCAGGCGGACATCAACCGAATCTTTCAGTGGGCTGCAGAAAACAATATGAAGTTCAACGATGAGAAATTTCAATTACTCAGATATGGTAAACACGAGACCCCTGGCAGTCTTCAAGCTGGCACTGGACAAGCATCTAAAGTCGGTTCCTGACCAGCCGGGCTGTGGCTCGTACATTGGTTTGCGTGCAGCCAGCAGCAACAGCCTGGTTGATCAGGCTCTGATCCTCCAGGAGGCCTGGTCACAGACCGAGCCGCGGGGGCGTTGACCCCCGGAACTCTCTCCAGGTAAACTCCAGTACAGGATAACATATGGTGCAGGGTACCATATGGCACAGGGTACCATATGGCACAGAGTACCATACAGTACAGGAAACCATATGGTACAGATACAGGGATAACTATGGAAATAAGTCACCCTGACTTTTTTGGGTTATCCTAGGATTTTATATGTATGCTGCTATGTATGATAATCTATGTAATTGTATTTCTGTACACTTGAATAAACTTACTCAAGTGCATGTGGCATCATAAGTAAGTTTATTTAGTTATACACAAATAAAGTTACATAGAATATCATACTTAGCAGCATATGTTTGGAGAACCTAGGATAACCCAAAAAAGTCAGACTTATTTCCATTAGGGTCCCTGTACCCTGTATCATATGGTACAATGTATTATATGGTACATTGTACCATATGGTGCCACTACCATACAATACCATTGTACCATATGATACCATTGTATGACATGGCATCATTGTACCATATGGTACCATTGTACCATATGTCACAATGGTACCATATGGTTCAGAACCATAGAATTCATCTTCATCTCCACTTCCATCAGTCTTAGAACTGTAAGTTGTGAAGAGGAGAGTCAGAATTCGCCCGGAGAGTGAGTGGGGAGTGAGAGCTTCCTTGCCGCCAGGCACAATAAACAAAGCTACTTTGCAGGCGTTCCCACAATGCCATGCGGGCGTCCAGATTTTTTCTATGGTGTGCACACTGACCACCCAGACCCATTCTCTCAGATGTAGGCCTACCAGCCTTCTTGCACCGCTAGAATTTTGGCGTAGATCTACGGTTTGGACCCTGAACGTAAAGCCAAAATTCTTGCGCTGCTAGAATTTTGGCGTAGATCTACGGTTTGGACCCTGAACGTAAAGCCATAGATCTATGGGACAAACCCTGAAAGGGTTAAGAAACAGAAGAGAAGTAACCCCTGAAAAGGACTTGGTACCTGAAGTGTTGATGGAAGGGGATTCCCCTTCCAAACAGTAAATAATCTAATCTCCCTCCTCCTCCAGTCTTCCATACACTAAGAAGAATCGCCAATAAAGGTAAGTGTTATGCTGTTAATGTTTCATTCATCATGTCCTATTGTATTGTGTATGTACTACATCTATATCTCATGTAAAAGTAATTTTTGTTTTAATACTTCTGGGTGTGTGGAACGGATTAATTGTATTTACATTATTTCTTATGGGGAAAATGGTTTCAGAAATCGTCAATTTCAAAAAATAGTCTCACTTCCTGGAATGGATTAATTATGAAGAATGAGGGTCCGCTGTATACTTACATGCTGTGCTGGTGTGCAGGTACACATTAAAATCACTAAGAGTCTCTATACTCATAATGCCATAGTAATACTACGTAATAATAATCTCTCTTATTTTTACATTAATATAGAAATTTTCGTTAATCCATCTATGATATTTTCTTCAAAATTATATAAGAAACACATTACATAGCATATAAACATTATACGTACACACACAGAATAAAAGTTGACATAAATATGAGATTTATTTACAAAGAGACTTTGTACGAGTGTCAGAAGAATTACATTTTCTCTAGTCAAACACTGGAGGATAAATGTAGATAAATATTCATTTCGTATGCCTTCACTCTATATATAGCAGTTCACGACCCTTATGAGTTTAGTGCTTCTTTTTTATTATGATTATAATAATAACGTAATAATAATAACTTATAATAATAATGTAATAATAATTTGTAATAATAATAATAATAATAATAATAATAATAATAAAGCTGTCCTGGTGTTGCACACATGTACTTAATTTTGTCCCTCAGAAAAAAATACACTAAGTTACTTTAATTCTAAACCTTAAATTAACCCTAAACACAAACATGCTAATTTTATGACAAGAAACAGATGATTGCTGATGTTAGGAATGAAAAGAAGTTGGATGTCCTGGCCCTAAGCGAAACAAAGCTGAAGGGGGTAGGGGAGTTTCGGTGGGAGAAATAAATGGGATTAAATCTGGAGTATCTGAGAGAGTTAGAGCTAAGGAAGGGGTAGAAGTATTGTTGAAGGATCAGTTATGGAAGGAGAAAAGAGAATATGAATGTGTAAATTCAAGTATTATGTGGATTAAAGTAAAGGTTGGATGCGAAAAGTGGGTCATAATAAGCGTGTATGCACCTGGAGAAGAGAGGAATGTAGAGGAGAGAGAGAGATTTTGGGAGATGTTAAGTGAATGTATAGGAACCTTTGAACCAAGTGAGAGAGTAATTGTGGTAGGGGACCTGAATGCTAAAGTAGGAGAAACTTTTAGAGAGGGTGTGGTAGGTAAGTTTGGGGTGCCAGGTGTAAATGATAATGGGAGCCCTTTGATTGAACTTTGTATAGAAAGGGGTTTAGTTATAGGTAATACATATTTTAAGAAAAAGAGGATAAATAAGTACACAAGATATGATGTAGGGCGAAATGACAGTAGTTTGTTGGATTATGTATTGGTAGATAAAAGACTGTTGAGTAGACTTCAGGATGTACATGTTTATAGAGGGGCCACAGATATATCAGATCACTTTTTAGTTGTAGCTACACTGAGAGTAAAAGGTAGATGGGATACAAGGAAAACAGAAGCATCAGGGAAGAGAGAGGTGAAGGTTTATAAACTAAAAGAGGAGGCAGTTAGGGTAAGATATAAACAGCTGTTGGAGGATAGATGGGCTAATGAGAGCATAGGCAATGGGGTCGAAGAGGTATGGGGTAGGTTTAAAAATGTAGTGTTAGAGTGTTCAGCAGAAGTTTGTGGTTACAGGAAAGTGGATGCGGGAGGGAAGAGGAGCGATTGGTGGAATGATGATGTAAAGAGAGTAGTAAGGGAGAAAAAGTTAGCATATGAGAAGTTTTTACAAAGTAGAAGTGATGCAAGGAGGGAAGAGTATATGGAGAAAAAGAGAGAGGTTAAGAGAGTGGTGAAGCAATGTAAAAAGAGAGCAAATGAGAGAGTGGATGAGATGTTATCAACAAATTTTGTTGAAAATAAGAAAAAGTTTTGGAGTGAGATTAACAAGTTAAGGAAGCCTAGAGAACAAATGGATTTGTCAGTTAAAAATAGGCGAGGAGAATTATTAAATGGAGAGTTAGAGGTATTGGGAAAATGGAGGGAATATTTTGAGGAATTGTTAAATGTTGATGAAGATAAAGAAGCTGTGATTTTGTGTATAGGGCAAGGAGGAATAACATCTTGTAGGAGTGAGGAAGAGCCAGTTGTGAGTGTGGGGGAAGTTCGTGAGGCAGTAGGTAAAATGAAAGGGGGTAAGGCAGCCGGGATTGATGGGATAAAGATAGAAATGTTAAAAGCAGGTGGGGATATAGTTTTGGAGTGGTTGGTGCAATTATTTAATAAATGTATGGAAGAGGGTAAGGTACCTAGGAATTGGCAGAGAGCATGCATAGTTCCTTTGTATAAAGGCAAAGGGGACAAAAGAGAGTGCAAAAATTATAGGGGGATAAGTCTGTTGAGTATACCTGGTAAAGTGTATGGTAGAGTTATTATTGAAAGAATTAAGATTAAGACGGAGAATAGGATAGCGGATGAACAAGGAGGCTTTAGGAAAGGTAGGGGGTGTGTGGACCAGGTGTTTACAGTGAAACATATAAGTGAACAGTATTTAGATAAGGCTAAAGAGGTCTTTGTGGCATTTATGGATTTGGAAAAGGCGTATGACAGGGTGGATAGGGGGGCAATGTGGCAGATGTTGCAGGTGTATGGTGTAGGAGGTAGGTTACTGAAAGCAGTGAAGAGTTTTTACGAGGATAGTGAGGCTCAAGTTAGAGTATGTAGGAAAGAAGGAAATTATTTCCCAGTAAAAGTAGGCCTTAGACAAGGATGTGTGATGTCACCGTGGTTGTTTAATATATTTATAGATGGGTTGTAAGAGAAGTAAATGCGAGGGTCTTGGCAAGAGGCGTGGAGTTAAAAGATAAAGAATCACACATAAAGTGGGAGTTGTCACAGTTGCTCTTTGCTGATGACACTGTGCTCTTGGGAGATTCTGAAGAGAAGTTGCAGAGGTTGGTGGATGAATTTGGTAGGGTATGCAAAAGAAGAAAATTAAAAGTGAATACAGGAAAGAGTAAGGTTATGAGGATAACAAAAAGATTAGGTGATGAAAGATTGGATATCAGATTGGAGGGAGAGAGTATGGAGGAGGTGAATGTATTCAGATATTTGGGAGTGGACGTGTCAGCGGATGGGTCTATGAAAGATGAGGTGAATCATAGAATTGATGAGGGGAAAAGGGTGAGCAGTGCACTTAGGAGTCTGTGGAGACAAAGAACTTTGTCCTTGGAGGCAAAGAGGGGAATGTATGAGAGTATAGTTTTACCAACGCTTTTATATGGGTGTGAAGCATGAGTGATGAATGTTGCAGCGAGGAGAAGGCTGGAGGCAGTGGAGATGTAATGTCTGAGGGCAATGTGTAGTGAGAATATAATGCAGAGAATTCGTAGTTTGGAAGTTAGGAGGAGGTGCAGGATTACCAAAACTATTGTCCAGAGGGCTGAGGAAGGGTTGTTGAGGTGGTTCGGACATGTAGAGAGAACGGAGTGAAACAGAATGACTTCAAGAGTGTATCAGTCTGTAGTGGAAAGAAGGCGGGGTAGGGGTCGTCCTAGGAAAGGTTGGAGGGAGGGGGTAAAGGAGGTTTTGTGTGCGAGGGGCTTGGACTTCCAGCAGGCATTCCTGAGCGTGTTTGATAGGAGTGAATGGAGACAAATGGTTTTTAATAATTGACGTGCTGTTGGAGTGTGAGCAAAGTAACATTTATGAAGGGATTCAGGGAAACCGGCAGGCTGGACTTGAGTCCTGGAGATGGGAAGTACAGTGCCTGCACTCTGAAGGAGAGGTGTTAATGTTGCAGTTTAAAAACTGTAGTGTAAAGCACCCTTCTGGCAAGACAGTGATGGAGTGAAAGATGGTGAAAGTTTTTCTTTTTCGGGCCACCCTGCCTTGGTGGGAATCGGCTAGTGTGTTAATAATAAAAAATAATTTGTTAGAGCATCATTCCTTCTAAAAATTACATGAGAATGGAAGTGTTGGTCTTTATTTATTCTACTGTACCACTGTCGAGACAACTTGTACGCAATGTAAGGTGGTTGTATGAATGTTTATGAACCATAACCAGGCGCATGGTCGATTTGTTTACATAGTGGGTGGGGTGGCCAGGCTGGCTTCCCTACACTACCCTACCTACCACACCACTTTCTACAAATAAATACTTTTCACCTTTCACCCTACATTAAGACTACAAATATTTTAAGATAAGTAATGAGTGTACTGTATATGCATTTCATCACTCTATGGAGCTTTAAGCATCATCGTAGTATATTATATGTGGGTGAGGTTGCCAGGAGGGCTACCACACCTAACTTCTTAGAGTATATACTACTCACCTTTTGCCATACATTAAGACTACGAATATTTTGAGGTAAATAATGAGTGACTGTGCGTGTATTTTACTTTTTTATTGTTTTAATGCTGAATTCTATTGCTAACTTAATACAGATCCTCCATCACAAATCCAGCATCATTGGGACCTGTAGCGTGCCGGATTACTGAGTTTGCCGGATTACAGAATGGTTAGGTTAGAATACACTTAATAAAATTAACCAGCTTGACTTGCACAAAGTTCATTGAACACCAGCAAAAATCGAACATTTCCGCTGCTTTGAGCTCAATTTCAAGGTACTTTTCATCATGAAAGCAATCAAAATCATGTCTATTTCTGTAATATATCTTCCATTCTATCAAATGAGACCAAAAAAACAAGTATACAACCATAAAAACCATACGAAAATACAGTGGACCCTCAGCTAACGATGGCATTACCTAACAAATCTGGCTAGCGATACATTTTAGCACAAAAATTTTGCCTCAGCTAGCGCTAAGAAACTCACCCAATGTGATTCATTCGAGACACGTCCACGTGTGGCCTGAGCGCGCCTCGCTTGTGCTGTGGGTGCCAGTGTTTACAAGCCAGCCACCGCTGTCGCAACCAAGCATACAATCGGAACATTTCATATTATCACAGCGTTTTTAGTGATTTTACCTGCAAAATAAGTCACCATGGGCCCCAAGAAAGCTTCTAGTGCCAACCCTACAGGAAAAAGGATGAGAATTACTATGGATACGAAGAAAGAGATAACTGCTAAGTACGAAAGTGGAGTGCATGTCTCCGAGCTGGCCATGTTGTATACGAAACCCCAATCAACCATCGCTACTATTGTGGCCAAGAAAATGGCAATCAAGGAAGCTGTTCTTGCCAAAGGTGCAACTTTGTTTTCGAATAAGAGATCGCAAGTGATAGAAGATGTTGAGAGACTGTTATTGGTGTGGATAAACGAAAAACAGATATCAGGAGAGAGCATCTCTCAAGCGATCATATGTGAAAAGGCTACGAAGTTGCATGAGGATTTAATTAGAAAAATGCCTGTAATTAGTGGTGATGTGAGTGAATTTAAGGCCAACAAAGGTTGGTTTGAGAGATTTAAGAATAGTAGTGGCATACATAGTGTGATAAGGCATGGTGAGGCTGGCAGTTCGGACCAAAAAGTGGCTGAAAAATATGTGCATGAATTCAAGGAGTACAGTGGACCCCCGCATACCATACGCATCGCATACCATTCAATCCGCATACTGCTCGCTTTTATCGCAAATATTTTGCCTCGCATACCGCCCAAAAACCCGCTCACCACTCTTCGTCCGAGATGCGTCCAATGTGCGCCCTTAGCCAGCCTCACATGTGCCGCCGGTGGCATTGTTTACCAGCCAGCCTCCGCGGTAACATCCAAGCATACAATCGGAACATTTCGTATTATTACAGTGTTTCTGGTGATTTATCTGGAAAATAAGTGACCATGGGCCCCAAGAAAGCTTCTAGTGCCAACCCTACAGGAATAAGGGTGAGAATTACTATAGAGATGAAGAAAGAGATCATTGATAAGTATGAAAGTGGAGTGCGTGTCGCCGACCTGGCCAGGTTGTACAAGAAACCCAAATCAACCATCGCTACTATTGTGGGCAACAGAAAGGCAATCAAGGAAGCTGTTCTTGCCAAAGGTTTAACTGTGTTTTCGAAACAGAGATCGCAAGTGATGGAAGATGTTGAGAGACTCTTATAGGTGTGGATAAATGAAAAACAGGTAGCAGGAGATAGCGTCTCTCAAGCGATCATAAGCGAAAAGGCTAGGAAGTTGCATGAGGATTTAACATGACTTAAGAAATCGTAATGACACCTCAAAACTCCAGCCCGCGACGGGCTGGAGTTTTGAGACTATGACCGCGGGTTCAATCCCGGCCGGGGGTATGGTTTATGAGGATTTAATTAAAAAAATGCCTGCAACTAGTGATGATGTGAGTGAATTTAAGGCCAGCAAAGGTTGGTTTGAGAGATTTAAGAAGCGTAGTGGCATACATAGTGTGATAGGGCATGGTGAGGCTGCCAGTTTGGACCACAAAGCAGCTGAAAAATATGTGCAGGAATTCAAGGAGTACATAGACAGTGAAGGACTGAAACCTGAACAAGTGTTTAATTGTGATGAAACAGGCCTGTTTTGGAAGAAAATGCCAAGCAGGACCTACATTACTCAGGAGGAAAAGGCACTCCCAGGACATAAACCTATGAAAGACAGGCTTACTTTGTTGATGTGTTCCAATGCTACTGGTGATTGCAAAGTGAAGCCTTTATTAGTGTATCACTCTGAAACTCCCAGACCGTTCAGGCAAAAGAATGTCCTCAAGGAGAATTTGTGTGTGCTGTGGAGGGCAAACAGTAAGGCATGGGTCACTAGGGACTTTTTCTATGACTGGTTACACCATGCATTTGCCCCCAATGTGAAAGATTACCTAACTGAAAATTATTTGGAACTTAAGTGCCTCCTGGTGTTAGACAATGCCCCTGGTCATCCTACAGACGTGGCAGAGCGACTTTATGGGGACATGAAATTCATTAAGGTGAAGTTTTTGCCTCCTAATACCACTCCGGTGGTCTGGTGGCTAAAGCTCCCGCTTCACACACGGAGGGCCCGGGTTCGATTCCCGGCGGGTGGAAACATGCGACACGTTTCCTTACACCTGTTGTCCTGTTCACCTAGCAGCAAATAGGTACCTGGGTGTTAGTCGACTGGTGTGGGTCGCATCCTGGGGGACAAGATTAAGGACCCCAATGGAAATAAGTTAGACAGTCCTCGATGACGTACTGACTTTCTTGGGTTATCCTGGGTGGCTAACCCTCCGGGGTTAAAAATCCGAACGAAATCTTATCTTATCTCTTATCTTATCCTCTCCTGCAGCCCATGGACCAGCAGGTTATTGCAAACTTCAAAAAACTGTACACAAAAGCTCTGTTTGAAAGGTGCTTTGTAGTGACCTCAGAAACTCAACTGACTCTAAGAGAGTTTTGGAGAGAGCACTTTAATATCCTCAATTGTGTAAACCTTATAGGTAAGGCTTGGGAGGGAGTGACTAAGAAGACCTTGAACTCTGCTTGGAAGAAACTGTGGCCAGAATGTGTAGACAAAAGGGATTTTGAAGGGTTTGAGGCTAACCCTGAGGGGATTATGCCAGTTGAGGAATCCATTGTGGCATTGGGAAAGTCGTTGGGGTTGGAGGTTAGTGGGGATGATGTGGAAGAGTTGGTGGAGGAGGACAATGAAGAACTAACCACTGATGAGCTGATAGATCAACTTCAACAGCAAGAGGCCAGACCTGAGGAAACGGGTTCAGAGGAGGGGAGAGATAAATTGAAGAAGTTGCCTACTACAAAGATTAAGGAAATCTGTGCAGTGTGGCTGAAAGTGCAAACCTTTATGGATGAGAATCACCCTCACACAACTATTGCAAGCCGTGCTGGTGATTATTACACTGACAATGTTGTGAAACACTTTAGGGAAGTCATAAAGGAACGAGAGGTACAGGCCACTATGGACAGATATGTTGTGCGAAAGAAGTCCAGTGACTCTGAAGCTGGTCCTAGTGGCATTAAAAGAAGAAGGGAAGTAACCCCAGAAAAGGACTCGACACCTCAAGTCTTAATGGAAGGGAATTCCCCTTCTAAACACTAACACACTCTCTCCCCTCCTCCCATCCCATCAATCATCACCAGATCTTCAATAAAAGTAAGTGTCATGTAATTGTGCATGCCTTTTTCAGTTTGTGTGTATTAAAATTAACATTTCATGTGGTAAATTTTTTTTTTTTTCATACTTTTGGGTGTCTTGCACGGATTAATTTTATTTCCATTATTTCTTATGGGGAAAATTCATTCGCATACCGATCATTTCGCATAACAATCAGCCCTCTTGCACGGATTAAAGTCGTTATGCGGGGGTCCACTGTACATAGACAGTGAAAGACTGAAACCTGAACAAGTGTTTAACCCTTTCAGGGTCCGTCCCGTAGATCTACGGCTTCACGTTCAGTGTCCAAACCATAGATCTACACCAAAATTCTATCGCCATCAAATTTAGCGCGAAAACACTCATAGGCCTACATGTGAGAGAATGGGTCTGCGTGGTGGGTGTGCGCCATAAACAAAAAATCTATGCGCCCGCATAGCATTGTGGGAACGCCGTCTCAGTTACCCTTGTTCACCATGCCTCGTCGCAAGGCAGCTCTCACTCCAAGGAAAATTTGGACTCTCCTCTTCCTATCTGATAGTTCTGACACTGATGGAAATGAAGACGAATTGTTTGGCTTTGATCAGTTAGCAACTGAAAGGAATGACCAGGATATCGATAATAGCGCAGAAAACCCTGATGATTCCCAGCCTTCTACCTCTGATGTGGGCACTCCTGAGTCACGGTCAGTTGTACCTCAACGCAAGAGAAAACTATTATTTTCGCGTGGCCAGGCCTCTGACTTCTGTAATCATGATGATAGTTACGTCGATGGTGATTTTATTGTTCTTGACGATCATTCGAGTAGTGATAGTGAGGAAACATATTCGCCAGTGAAGCGTCAGTATGTACGCCGCCGCATGCGCTCGGGTAGTGTACCCTATGCAGTGCCCAGGGGATGGAGTACATTCCGGAGTACATCCCGGAGTACATCCCGGAGTACATCCCGGAGTACATCCCGGAGTACATCCCGTGGCCCTACACCAGGAATAGACAGTGAAAGTGAGGATGATGTGGCTACACTTGGCATGGATAGACCACAGGCATCAGTAGATGGTGGTAGTGGTGATGGTAGTGCCACGGCCATGCATGACTCACCAGCCCAGGCTGGGACCCACGCTACTGACTCCGCAGTTCAAGGACAAAGCGGAGCGTCAGGCACCAGCCCACCACAACCACAACTACCCACACAACCAGCCTATGATGTCCAGTATCCACCAGCAAACCGTATCTGGGATTGGCAGCAAAATCCCAATTTTGTTCCCAAGCTTCACCACTTTGATGACTCTCAAAGTGGAATTCTTCCTACTTGTTCCCTTGGAAACACGGCCAGTGAACTGGAATTTTTTGAAATATTCTTTGACCAGCCCTTGATGGAAATTATTGTCAGGGAAAGTATCAAGTATTTTGAGTACACCATGGCAAATACGATCATATCACCACAGTCAAGACTACACCGGTGGAAAGAGACGACTGTTGCAGAAATGTATTTGCTTTTTGCAACAATAATGCTTATGCCTCATGTCTATAAGCATTATATAAAAGCATACAGTGGAACCTCAAATATCAAACTTAATCAGTTCCAGGAGTTAGCTCTAAATTCGAAAAGTCTGAAAAGCGAAGCAATATTTCCCATAAGAAATAATGGAAATGAAATTAATCCGTTCCAGAAACCCAAAAATATTCACATTAAAAAAATACATTTTATTATTTCCTTCTTCACATCTATAGTGTTTCTCACTTTCTTTACCACAGGAGTACCACTAGCAAGTTTCTTTGGGCCCATTGTAGCTTATTTCACAGTCCCACAAGCACTAAACAATGAAATAATTGTAAAATGTTTGAATGAGAGTGCAGGTTAGTGTTCACTCAGGCATCAACAAAACCAGACTGGCTCACGGTGCCTGCATGGGGGGACAGACAGAGTGGGCTGCCGGACAGGTCCGTAACTAGCGGTTCGAAAATAGGGGCGAGTTCGATAATAAGGACAACGTTGGTTCGAAAAAAGGGTTCTATTTTCGAAGAGTTCGATGAACAATACGTTCATAATTTGAGGTTCCACTGTACTGGTCCACAGATCGGCTAATTTCTACCCCGGTCTTCAGTGAAATCATCCCAGTGAACAGGTTTATCTTACTGTTACGTATGTTGCACTTCTCTGACAAAACCAAGCCTGACAGAAGTGACAGGTTATACAAGATTAGAAATTTTTTATAGATCTCAAACAAAAGTTCAGCATGTACTTTTATCCATTAAAGAATCTTGTAATTGATGAGTCTTTGATTTTGTTCAAAGGTAGGCTGTCATTCAAGCAGTATATACCGAGCAAGAGGAAACGCTTTGGTATAAAACTGTTTGTACTCTGTGGCTGTGACAGTGGCCTGGTATTGGATATTGTTGTATACACAGGAAGTAAAACATTGAAAGATACCAAGATGTTATTGGGTATCTCAGGTGACATAGTGAGAAGCATGATGGCACCTTATCTTGGTAAGGGGCATACATTATATACCAATAACTGGTATACAAGCCCTTTACTCAGTGATTTCTTGCGAGTGAACAAGACAGATGTGTGTGGCACAGTGTGTTCTAATCGTAAACATATGCCCAGGCTCAACGCAGGTCTCGTGGTGATGACGTGCAGGTGTTTACTGCCAATGATATCATGGCATTACGGTGGCATGACAAACGAGATGTCACATTGTTGACAACCATTCACCGTAACGAAATGCAAGACAGTGGCAAAGTTGATCGAGTGACTAATGAACGTATTCGAAAACCAGTGACAGTGATTGATTATACACAAAACATGTGCTTGGTTGACAAATGTGACATGCAGATTGGCTTTGTTGATTGTGTTCGTAAAAGTTATAAGTGGTACATGAAACTTTTCTTCCATCTCATGGACATTTCAATGCTCAATGCATATAATATGTACCAAATGAAGACTGGCAACAGACCACCGTATGGTGAATTTTGTTTGTCTGTTGTCAGACAACTCATAATGAAGTACCAGGTAACAACACCTGCTATACAACAAAGTCCTCAAATTCCTGAGAATATACCCATGCGTTTGAGGAGGGAAGGTGATCATTTCATAATACAGCTTCCTTAACTAAGAAGAAATTTGCTCAGAAGAGATGTTTTGTCTATGCACAAACAAAACGATGGCAATGAGGACGCAAAGACACTCGGTTTATGTGTGAGGAATGTAAGGTGCCTCTGTGCATGGTGCCTTGTTTCAAGGAGTTTCACAAGCTTCAGCAGTTCTAAAACCATGTCCAATGACTGTAAATATGTAAATATATGATAAAACATTAGTATTATACAAGATTGGTCACAGACCGGGCCACGGGGGCGTTGACCCCCGGAACTCTCTCCAGGTATCTCCAGGTAATTTATTGTAATAAACAAAAGTAGTAAACAATAATATGATAATAACTTTAGTGTGGTTATTGTGTTCAATACAGTGAGTTTATATATATACATTATATGCAGTATTAGTCTCTCAGGCCCCAAATGTTAGAAGGAAAAGAAAAAAATTAGAAAAGAAAAGAAAAAACTACAAAAAATGTTAAAGTAATGCGCGTATGTGGAAATCGTCGATGTTGCCACCACCAGGTCATTTTGGGTAAACTTTCTTAGCACTGTATCTCGGTAATGACTGATCAGAATTTTTTTTTTTTGTCTTATTACCTTCACAAAAATATACTCTTTAATTCTGTAAGAAAAAATAAATTTTTTCTTTTTCAAAATTTCTTGGACACTGGAGCACCACTTCAGATTTTGGCCTTGGACCCTGAAGGGGTTAATTGTGATGAAACTGGCCTGTTTTGGAAGAAAATGCCAAACAGGACCTACATTACTGAGGAGGAAAAGGCACTCCCAGGACATAAGCCTATGAAAGACAGGCTTACTCTCTTGATGTGTGCTAATGCTAGTGGTGATTGCAAAGTGAAGCCTCTATTGGTGTATCACTCTGAAACTCCCATAGTGTTCAGGAGAAACAATGTCCTCAAGGCTAATTTGTGTGTGATGTGGAGGGCAAACAGTAAGGCATGGGTCACTAGAGACCTTTTCTATGACTGGTTACACCATGCCCCCACTGTGAAAAATTACCTCCTGGAAAATAAATTGGACCTTAAGTGCCTCTTGGTATTAGACAATGCTCCTGGTCATCCTTCAGATGTGGCAGAGCGACTTTCTGGGGACATGAGCTTCATTAAGGTGAAGTTTTTGATTCCTAATACCACTCCTCTTCTGCAGCCCATGGACCAGCAGGTCATTTCCAACTGTGAAAAATTACCTCCTGGAAAATAAATTGGACCTTAAGTGCCTCTTGGTATTAGACAATGCTCCTGGTCATCCTTCAGATGTGGCAGAGCGACTTTCTGGGGACATGAGCTTCATTAAGGTGAAGTTTTTGATTCCTAATACCACTCCTCTTCTACAGCCCATGGACCAGCAGGTCATTTCCAGCTTCAAAAAACTGTACACAAAAGCTATGTTTGAAAGGTGCTTTGTAGTGACCACAGAAACTCAATTGACTCTAAGAAAGTTTTGGAGAGATCACTTTAGCATCCTCAATTGTGTAAACATTATAGGCTTGGGAGGAAGTGACTAAGAGGACCTTGAACTCTTCTTGGAAGAAACTGTGGCTAGAATGTGTAGACAAAAGGGATTTTGAAGGATTTGAGGCTAACCCTGAGAAGTGTATGCCAGTTGTGGAATCAATTGTGGCATTGAGGAAGTCCTTGGGGTTGGAGGTTAGTGGGGATGATGTGGAAGAGTTGGTGGAGGAGGACAATGAAGAACTAACCACTGATGAGCTGCAAGATCATCTTCAACAGCAAGAGGCCAGACCTGAGGAAACTGCTCCGGAGGAGGGGAGAGAGAAATTGAGGAAGTTGCTTACTTCAAAGATTAAGGAAATGTGTGCAAAGTGGCTTGAAGTGCAAACCTTTTTTGATGAAAATCACCCTGACACAGCTATTGCAAGCCGTGTTGGGGACTATTACACTGATAATGTTGTGACCCACTTTAGGAAAGTCATAAAGGAACGGGAGGTACAGGCCTATATGGACAGATATGTTGTGACAGAGGTCCAGTGACTCTCAAGCTGGTCGTAGTGGCATTAAAAGAAGAAGGGAAATAACCCTGGAAAAGGACTTGCTACCTCAAGTCCTAATGGAAGGGGATTCCCCTTCTAAACATTAACAACATCCACACTCTCCCCTCCTCCCATCCCATCAATCATCACCAGATCTTCAATAAAGGTAAGTGTCAGTTTGTGTGTTTTAAAATTAATATTTCATGTGGTAAAAAAAAATTTTTTTTCTTACTTAGGGGTGTCACGAACGGATTAATTTGATTTCCATTATTTCTTATGGGGAAAATTAATTCAGCTAATGATAATTTCAGCTAACGATGAGCTTTCAGGAACGGATTAATATCGTTAGCTGAGGGTCCGCTGTATACCGCAAAGAGGCGGCTAATGGCTGAGAAGTGAACTCCCTTATTTATCGTCTGTCTTTTTTATTTTTGGTATACATTAAGAAGCATCTTTCCATCATACATTGCCTAAGTTTCAATGAGATAGCCCAACAAACAACTGAGAAAAAAAATATTTACCAAAAATCATGTATGGCAAGCGCAAGCCAGGTACTGGAAATAAGTTACTTTCACTTTTTTGGGTTATCCCAGGTTCTCTATACATACACTGCTATGTATGATAATCTATGTAACTGTAGTTGTGTATACCTGAATAAACTTACTTATTTACTTACTTCTAGTCTGTCAACTGAGTACAAGAAACTGCCTATTCACCTATTTCAACTACCCAATAAAGTGGTCAGAAATTGGCAATCTGGCCAATTTCACATAAATTTCAACAGATGCCAATTTCAAAATAGGGTCCAGAATAAACAATGCAGACATTCCTGGCACTAAAATAACATTTTCTCTGTTCATTAGTCACAGCTCCAGTCCCTTCTTATATTACTCTTGCTTACCATTTGAAATTTTTATTCACACACAAAAAATAGAAGATTTACTGTTATGCAGATTACTGCATAACAGTATTTATATGAAGAGGACATGGGTTACAAGTAAGTACCTTTCTCCTATCCCTGTCTTGGGGGCTTATATTAAAGAAAACAGAGTGTAGCACAGGGCTAACTGTGATATACAGATTATCACACATAGCAGCATATGTGTAGAGAACCTAGGATAACCCAAAAAAGTCAGACAAAGTGGCTTATTTCTAGTACCTGGCTTGGGTTAGCCATATGTGATTTTTGGTAAATATTCGATTCCCAGCCAGGGTAGAAACATTGGGTGTGTTTCTTTACACCTATTGTCTATGTTCACCCATCAGTAAATAATAAATAAATAATGTCAACCCATATAAATAATGTCAACCCATAATTAAATAATGTCAACCCAGTCTTGACTCCGTATTGGAATTTGGACTGGCAGGCGTCGGACAGGTATTAGACGATGACGTCATATGTTTACTCTTGACCATCGCTAAAGAATAGAACATTTCTGCTACTGTGAGTGCAGTTTCAAGGAACTTTTCATCATAAAAGCAATCAAAATCATATCTATCATATTCTATCAAATGAGACCGAAAAAACGAGAATATAACCATAAAAAACATACAAAAATATACCGCTAAGCGGCCGCTAATGGCTGAGAAGTGAACTCAGTTATTTATCGTCTGATTTCTTTCATTTTTGGTGTACGTTAACCCCTTCAGGGTCCATGGCCAAAATCTGAAGTGGTGCTCCAGTGTCCAAGAAATTTTGAAAAAAAAAAAAATTATTATTTCTTACAGAATTAGAGAGTATATTTTTGTGAAGGTAATAAGACAAAAAAAAAATTCTGATCAGTACTTACTGAGATACAGTGCCGAGAAGTTGACCCAAAATGATGTGGTGGTGGCAACATCGACGATTTCCACATACGCGCATTACTTTATTTAACATTTTTTGTAGTTTTTTCTTTTCTTTTCTAATTTTTTTCTTTTCCTTCTAACATTTGGGGCCTGAGAGACTAATACTGCATATAATGTATATATATAAACTCACTGTATTGAACACAATAACCACACTAAAGTTATTATCATATTATTGTTTACTACTTTTGTTTATTACAATAAACATGCACAAATCTTGTATAATACTAATGTTCTATCATATATTTACATATTTACAATCACTGGACATGGTTTTAGAACTGCTGGAGCTTGTGAAACTCCTTGAAACAAGGCACCATGCACAGAGGCACCTTACATTCCTCTCACATAAACCGAGTGTCTTTGCGTCCTTGTTGCCATCGTTTTGTTTGTGCACAGACAACACATCTCTTCTGAGCAAATTTCTTCTAAGTTGAAGGAAGCTGTATTATGAAATGATCACCTTCCCTCCTCAAACGCTTGGGTATATTGCCAGGTGTTGTTACCTGGTACTTCATTGTGAGTTGTCTGACAACAAATAAAATTCACCATACGGTGGTCTGTTGCCAGTCTTCATTTGGTACATATTATATGCATTGAGCACTGAAATGTCCATGAGATGGAAAAGTTTCATGTACCACTTATAACTTTTACGAACACAATCAACAAAACCAATCTGCATGTCACATTTGTCAACCAAGCACATGTTTTGTGTATAATCAATCACTGTCACTGGTTTTCGAATACATTCATTAGTCACTCGATCAACTTTGCCACTGTCTTACATTTCGTTACGGTGAATGGTTGTCAACAATGTGACATCTCGTTTGTCGTGCCACCGTAATGCCATGATGTCATTGGCAGTAAACACCTGCACGTCATCACCACGAGCACCTGCGTTGAGCCTAGGCATATGTTTACGATTAGAACACACTGTGCCACACACATCTGTCTTGCTCACTCGCAAGAAATCACTGAGTAAAGGGATTGTATACCAGTTATTGGTATATAATGTATGCCCCTTACCAAGATAAGGTGCCATCATGCTTCTCACTATGTCACCTGAGATGCCCAATAACATCTTGGTATCTTTCAATGTTTTACTTCTTGTGTATACAACAATATCCAATACCAGGCCACTGTCACAGTCACAGAGTACAAACAGTTTTATACCAAAGTGTTTCCTCTTGCTCGGTATATACTGCTTGAATGACAGCCTACCTTTGAACAAAATCAAAGACTCATCAATTACAAGATTCTTGAATGGATAAAAGTACATGCTGAACTTTTGTTTGAGATCTATAAAAAATTTCTAATCTTGTATAACCTGTCACTTCTGTCAGGCTTGGTTTTGTCAGAGAAGTGCAACATATGTAACAGTAAGATAAACCTGTTCACTGGGATGATTTCACTGAAAACCGGGGTAGAAATTAGCCCATCTGTGGACCAGTATGCTTTTATATTATGCTTATAGACATGAGACATAAGCATTATTGTTGCAAAAAGCAAATACAGGTCTCCCTCAACATTCGCGAGGGTTAGGGGATCAAGAGCCTCATTAATGTTGAAAAACCGTGAATGTTTGGTGCCCCAATATATTGTAGGGAAATATAATACAATGCTGCTTTCTTAACTTGTCCAACCATGAACAGTCATAAAGTACATGAAAACGTCGTAAATTGTACTAAATACATACGTTATGCCTTAATAACATGTATGTTATTAAATACCACTGCCTCAACCAATGCGAGTCCCTACTACCCTCCCTCCGACCCCCCACAACTGGCAGCCAGCCCTCCCACCACTGTGTGGCGAGTGTTTTGTTTGTTCATTATTTGCTATTAAACTACAGTATAAATAATGTAAACCGATCCATGACTGCATATTAGAATGGCTATTCGGACAGGTATTGGAAGGTGACATCATGTGTTTACTCTTGAACACAGCAAAGAATCAAACATTTGTGCTACTGCTAATAATAATAATAATAATAATAATAATAATAATAATATAATAATATAATAATAATAATAATATAATAATAATATAATAATAATATAATAATAATAATAATATAATAATAATAATAATAATATAATAATAATAATAATAAATACGATGGAATTGAAGAAGGAAATTGTACAAAAATACGAGGGTTGAAGCAGTGGTGGAGGAAGTGGTTGACGCAGCCTCAGTGTGGCTTTGTTTATGCTGGAGTGAGTATTAGTCTCCCTGCTCTTCCAAACATTTCACAATAATTCATTGTATTTGGTGCTTGCTTGTAGATTGAGTGTGACTGGAGTGGTTGAGGCAGTGGTAGAGGCACTGCCTCTATAACTGCCTCTACCACTGCCTCTATCACAGCCTCTACCACTGCCTCTACCACTGCCTCTATCACTGCCTCTACCACTGCCTCTACCACTGCCTCTATAACTGCCTCTACCACTGCCTCTATAACTGCCTCTACCACTGCCTCTATAACTGCCTCTACCACTGCCTCTATAACTGCCTCTACCACTGCCTCTATAACTGCCTCTACCACTGCCTCTATAACTGCCTCTATCACTGCCTCTATAACTGCCTCTACCACTGCCTCTATAACTGCCTCTACCACTGCCTCTATAACTGTCTCTACCACTGCCTCAACCACTCCAGTCACACTCAATCTACAAGCACCAAATACAATGAATTATTGTGAAAGGTTTGGAAGAGCACGGAGACTAATACTCACTCCAGCATAAACAAAGCCACACTGACGATGCGTCAACCACTTCCTCCACCACTGCTTCAACCCTCGTATTTTTGTACAATTTCCTTCTTCAGTTCTATCGTATTTATTATTATTATTATTATTATTATTTTTATTATATTTTTATTATATTATTATTATTATTATTATTATTATTATTATTATTATTATTATTATTATTATTAGCAGTAGCACAAATGTTTGATTCTTTGCTGTGTTCAAGAGTAAACACATGATGTCACCTTCCAATACCTGTCTGAATAGCCATTCTAATATGCAGTCATGGATCGGTTTACATTATTTATACTGTAGTTTAATAGCAAATAATGAACAAACAAAACACTCACCACACAGTGGTGGGAGGGCTGGCTGCCAGTTGTGGGGGGTCGGAGGGAGGGTAGTAAGGACTCCTGGCAGTAAACTTAAATATGATTTGGAGGCTGGAAATTTGGCGGTTGGGAATTCGCGAATGTGTGAAGCCCGCGAAAGTTGAAAACGTGAATGTTAAGGGAGACCTGTACATTTCTGCAACAGTCATCTCTTTCCACCGGTGTAGTCTTGACTGTGGCGATATGATCGTATTTGCCATGGTGTACTCAAAATACTTGTTACTTTCCCTGACAATAATTTCTATCAAGGGCTGGTCAAAGAATATTTCAAAAAATTCCAGTTCATTGGTCGTGTTTCCAAGGGAACAAGTAGGTAGAATTCCACTTTGGGAGTTATCAAAGTGGTGGGGCTTGGGAATGAAATTGGGATTTTGCTGCCAATCCCAGATACGGTTTGCTGGTGGATACTGGACATCATAGGCTGGTTGTGCGGGTAGTTGTGGTTGTGGTGGGCTGGTGGCTGACGCTCTACTTTGTCCTTGAACTGCGGAGCCAGTAGCGTGGGTCCCAGCCTGGGCTGGTGAGTCACGCATGGCCGTGGCAATACCATCACCACTACCACCTTCTACTGATGCCTGTGGTCTATCCATGCCAAGTGTAGCCACATCATCCTCACTTTCACTGTCTATTCCTGGTGTAGGGCCACGGGATGTACTCCGGGATGTACTCCGTCCCCTGGGCACTGCATAGGGTACACTACCCGAGCGCATGCGGCGGCGTACATACTGACGCTTCACTGGTGAATACATTTCCTCACTATCTCTACTCGAATGATCGTCAAGAGCAATAAAATCACCATCGACGTCACTATCATCATCATTACTGAAGTCAGAGGCCTGGCCACATGAAAATAATAGTTTTCTCTTGTGTTGAGGTACAACTGACCGTGACTGAGTAGTGCCCACACCAGAGGTAGAAGGATGAGGATCGTCAGGGTTTTCTGCGCTATTATCGGTATCCTGGTCATTCCTTTCAGTCACTAACTGATCAAAGACAAAGAATTCATCTTCATTTTCACTTCCACCAATGTCAGAACTATCAGACAGGAAGAGAAGAGTTCCAATTTTCCTTGGAGTGAGAGCTGCCTTGCGACAAGGCATGGTGAACAAGGGTAACTGAGCCGGCGTTCCCACAATGCTATGCGGGCGCCTAGATTTTTTTGTTTATGGTGCACACCCATCACGCAGACCCGTTCTCTCACATGTAGGCCTATGAGCGCTTTTGCGCTAAATTTGATGGTGCTAGAATTTTGGCATAGATCTATGGTTTGGACACTGAACGTGAAGCCGTAGATCTACGGGACTGACCCCTGAAAGGGTTAAGAAGTATCTTTCCATCATACATTGTCCAAGTTTCAATAAGATAACCCAACAAAAAACTGAGAAAATAATAATAGTAATAATAATAATAATAATAATAATAATAATAATAATAATAATAATATCTTAACTACACATACATATGCAAGGTATACAGGCCGAGCTGACATCAGTGACATACTACTATATAGAAAGCCACTTGTTATGCAGAGTATATCAAGCAAATTAGGTCAGTGTCCTAGGATAACACCCACACCAGTCAACTAACACACAGGTACCCATTTACTGATGGGTGAACATAGACAACAGGTGTAAAGAAACACACCCAATGTTTCTACCCTGGCTGGGAATCGAATATTTACCAAAAATCATATATGGCTAACCCAAGCCAGGTACTAGAAATAAGCCACTTTGTCTGACTTTTTTGGGTTATCCTAGGTTCTATGATAATCTATGAAGAGAAAATAGCTTTTTTGTTTCAGTTTTATGGTGCAGTACGAGTGTATATCACAGTTAACCCTTTCAGGGTCCATCCCGTAGATCTACGGCTTTACGTTCAGGGTCCAAACCGTAGATCTACGCCAAATTTCTAGCGGCGTCAAATTTAGCACAAGAAGGCTGGTAGGCCTACATCTGAGAGAATGGCTCTGGGTGGTCAGTGTGCACACCATAGAAAAAATCTGGACGCCCGCATGGCATTGTGGGAACGCCGGAAAAGTAGCTTTGTTCATAGTGCCTGGCGGCAAAGAAGCTCTCACTCCCCACTCACTCTCGGAGTGAATTCTGACTCCCCTCTTCACAACTTACAGTTCTAAGACTGATGGAAGTGGAGTTGAAGACAAATTCTATGGTTTTGAACCATATGGTACCATTGTGCCATATAGTACAATGGTACCATATGGTACAATGGTGCCATGTCATACAATGGTATCATATGGTACAATGGTATATGGTACAATGGTACCATATGGTACAATGTACCATATAGTACATTGTACCATATGGTACTTTATACCATATGGTACAGGGTACAGGGACCCTAATGGAAATAAGTCTGTCTGACTTTTTTGGGTTATCCTAGGTTCTCCAAACATATGCTGCCAAGTATGATATTCTATGTAACTTTATTTGTGTATTACTAAATAAACTTACTTGTGATGCCACATGCACTTGAGTAAGTTTATTCAGGTGTACAGAAATACAATTACGTAGATTATCATACATAGCAGCATATGTATAAAATCTTAGGATAATCCAAAAAAGTCAGGGTGACTTATTTCAATAGTTATCCCTGTATCTGTACCATATGGTGTACTGTACTGTATGGTACCCTGTACCATGTGGTACCCTGTGCCATATGGTACCCTGTGCCATATGGTAACCCTGTACCATATGGTACCCTGCACCATGTTACCCAGCACCATAATTAACCCTGTACTGCATGGTACCCTATACCATATAGTACAATGTACCATGTGGTACCCTGTAACATATGATACCGTGTACCATATGGTTAATAGGTGTTGGTGGCATGAGACACCAGCCAAGACTGAGTGAGTGGCGACGCAAGCTAGCTACTGACTCCCCTATTTCCGAGACAAGTGCTTTGTCATCCACCTCAAGGAACACGTCAGGTTCCTGTACACTTGTAAATATATAATAGAACATTACTAATATACAACATTTTTGCATATTTTTGTTGTAAACAAAATAATAATGAAAATATTAGTGTTTATTGTGTTGAATACAACAGTACCATATGGTACAATGAATGATATGGTATCATTGTACTGTATGGTACAATGTACCATATGGTACCATTGCATCATAATGTGCCATATGGTACCATTACACCATATGGTACCATAAGATACCATTGCACCATATGGTACCATAAGGTACCATTGCACCATATGGTGCCATTGTATCATATGGTACCATTGTACCAAATGGTGCCATTGTACCATATGGTTCCATTGTATCATATGGTACTATTGTATCATGTGCCATTGTACCATATTGTACCATATGGTACCATTGTATCATATGGTGCCATTGTACCATATGGTACCATTGCACCCTATGGCACCATTGTACTATATGGTACCGTTGTATTCAACACAATAACTGCACTAATATTTTCATCATTTTGTTTACAATAAACTTGTAAACAAGTTTTGTAAGCAATATAATGATAAATTAGTGCAGTTATTGTGTTGAATACAATGAGTGTGCACTTGTACAATATACATTATACTGGTCTCACAGGCCACAAATGTTATTAGAAAAAGAAAAGAAATAAAAAAGAAAAGAAAAAAGTATAAAAAACGTAAAATAAAAAAATGGGATTTTGCAGAAGTCACTGATGTTGCCGCCACCCGGTCATTTTGGGCCAAATTCTCGGCGCTGTATCTCGGTAAGTACTTACCAGAATTTTTTGTTTTGTTTTATTACCTTCACAAAAATATCTTTAATTCTGTAAGAAAATAATTTTTTTTTTTTTTTTTTCAAAATGTCTTGGACACTGCGGCACCACTTCAGATTTTGGCCTTGGACTCTGAAAGGGTTAAAAAAGAAAGAAGGGAAGTAACCCCAGATAAGGACTTCATACCTGAAGTCCTAATGGAAGGAGATTCTCCTTCCAACCAATAGTGTACACCTTCCTCCTATCCCCTCCTCCCGTCTTCCATCTACCCAGATGTCTTCAGTAAAGTTAAGTGTAATGTTATTATTATTTTTTATATGCATGTACTTGATTTCTCATTGTTTTCAGTATGTAAATCTTTATTTAATTTGAAAAAAAAATTTTTGGGTGTTTGGAACGGATTAATTTTATTTCCATTATTTCTTATGGGGAAAATGGTTTCGCCATTCGGCAATTTCGACTTTCAGCAGGCTCTCTGGAATGGATTAATCATGAAACTCGGGGTCCACTGTATACGTCTTACGAGCCACAGTGTTTGACATATATACATGTATACTCAAAAATTCTAGCGGCTTCAAATCAAGCAAGAGAAAGCTGGTAGGACCACATGTGAGAGAATGGGTCTGTGTGGTCAGTGTGCACCATATAAAAAAATCCTGCAGCACGCAGTGCATAATGAGAAAAAAAAAGACTGTGTTTTTGCATTAAAACGTCGACTTCGTGGTGTATTTTCAGACAAGCACCTAAAGTCGGTACCTGACCAGCCGGGCTGTGGCTCATACATTGGATTGCATGCAGCCAGCAGTAACAGCCTGGTTGATCAGACCCTGATTCGCCATGAGGCCTGGTCACAGACCGGGCCACGGGGGCTTTGACCCATGGAACTCTCTCCAAGTGAACTCCAGTATTTATGGTTGTATTCTCGTTTTCTTAGTCTCATTTGAGAGAATGGAAAACATATTATAGAAATAGAGGTGATTTTGACTGGTTTTACTATGAAAAGAACCTTGAAATGGAGCTCAAAGTAGGGGAAATGTTTGATTTTTGCATATGTTCAAAAATAAACAAATATTGTCCAATAAATGTCCAACTAGCCATTCTAATATGCAGTCATGAATGGGTTGACATTATTTATACAATTATTACAATATTGCAGTAGTCTGCATAACATAAATCTTCTATTTTTTATTTGAATAAAAATTCAAAATAGAAAGCAAGAGTAATATTAGAGGGGCCTGGAGACATGACTGATGAACAAAGAAAATGTTATTTTAGAGTCAGGAATGTCTGCATTGTGCATTCTGGATCCTATTTTGAAATTGACATTTTTTTAATTTGTGTGAAATTGGCCAAATTGCAAATTTCTGACCACGTTATTGGATAGTTAGAATCGGTAAATGGGCGGTTTGTTGTACTCAATTGATAGATCAAATGGAGTTCTAAATAAATAGCTATGAGTTTGGTCTACTGGAACAATGGAATTAGCCGAAAATAGGGCTCAAAGCGGGCGAAATCGCCAATTCATAAATGTCACCGAGGTCGCTAACTTCGCGAGAGCATAATTCTGTAAGCTTTCCATCAGATTTCATTCTTTTGGTTTCATTACAGTCAGGAAAAGATTTTCTACATTTCATAAGAAAAAAAATTTTTTTTTTTTTTTTTTCCAAAATTTTTTCAACACCAGAAGACACCTCAGGATTTGGGGTTGCGACAGTCAAAGGGTTAACCCTTTCAGGGTCCAAGGCCCAAATCTGGAGTCACGCACCAGTGTCCAAGAATTTAAAAAAAAAAAATTTGTTATTTTTTCTTATGAAATCGTAGAGAATCTTTTTGTGAAGGTAATAAAACAAAAAGTACGAAATTTGGTGGAAAATTGACGAAATTATGCTCTCGCGAATTTTGATGTGTCAGCGATATTTACGAATCGGCGATTTTGCCGACTTTGACTCCCATTTTAGGCCAATTACATTATTCCAATCAACCAAATTCTTAGCTATTTCACTAGTATTACTTCTATTCTATCGATTGAGCACAAGAAATCGCCAAGTCAACTGTTTCAACTACAAAATAAAGTGATTGGAAATTGTTAATTTGGCCAATTTAACACAAAGTTCAAAATATTCCAATTTCAAAATAGGGTCCAGAATGAACAATGTAGGCATTCCTGGCACTAAACTAACATTTCCTCTGTTCATTAGTTATGTTTTGAGGCTTTACAAATAAATTCCATTTTGATTTTTTATTCACATAATGAATTTTTATTCACACCAAAAAATAGAAGATTTACTGTTATGCAATACTGTAATAATTGTATAAATATCAACACCATATTTGTGAATGTATATTAGACCCACCAGCTGACGTGTATTAGATGTGTGAGGTCGTTTGTTTACTCTTGAATATCGGCAAAAATTTAACATTTCCGCTAATTTGAGCTCAGTTTCAAGCCATTTCCAGTGCTAAAACCAATCAAAATCATCTCTATTTCTGTAATATGTCTTCCATTCTATCAAATGAGACCAAGAAATCGCAAATACAACTATAAAAAACATACGAAAAAACACTGCAAAGTTGCTGTTTTAATCGAAAAATCATGATTTCATTTTTTTTCTCTCATTATACACAGTGTGCTGCAGGATCTGTTTTATGTGGTGCACACATACCACATAGATGTATTCTCTCATATCTAGGCCCAAATGTACCACTCACAGTTTATCAGAGTGAGCTGAGCTCATGGCGTAGATCTACGGTTTGGACCCTGAACGTAAAGCCGTAGATCTACGGGACGGACCCTGAAAGGGTTAAGGGTTAATTGAAAAATTAAAAAAAAAATTATTTTTTCTTTTGAAATGATGCAGAGTCTTTTCCTGATGGTAATGACACCAAAAGTATGAAATTTGATGGAAAACTTATGAATTGCATTCTTGCGAAGCTAGAGCTCAGCAGTATTTACGCATCGGTGATTTTGCCCACTTTAAGCCCTATTTTCAGCCAATTCCATTGTTCCAGTCGACTGAAATCAGAGCTACTTTGCTAGAACTCCATTTATCGATGTCAACTACCCAATAAAGTGGTCAGAAATTGGCAATTTGGCCAATTTCACACAAATTTCAAAAGATGGCAATTTCAAAATAGGGTCCAGAATAAACAAGGCAGACATTCTTGGCACTAAAATAACATTTTCTCTGTTCATTGTCACATCTCCAGGTGCCTCTTATATTACTCTTGCTTTCCATTTTTAATTTTTATTCTCACAAAAAATAGAAGATAACTGTTATGCAAACTACTGCATTATTATAATAATTGTATAAATAATGTCATCCCATTCATGACTGCATATTAGACTAGCCAATTGGACACGTATTGGACAATGACATCATTTGTTTACTCTTGAACATCAGGAAAAATCGAACATTTCTGCTACTTTGAGCTCAGTTTCAAGGTACTTTTCATCATGAAACCAATCAAAATCTTCTCCATTTCTGTAATATATCTTCCACTCTATCAAATGAGACCAAGAAAATGAAAATACATTCATAAATGCCATACGACAATACACTGAACAATTGCTGTTTTAAACCAAAAGCAGTCGGAGTTTTTTTCCCCTCATTCACTGTGTGCTACAGGAATTTTTTTTATACTGTGCACACTGACCATGCAGGCCCATTCTTTCACGTGTAGGCCTACCAGCTTTCTTCCACCAGATTTGAAGGCGCTAGAATTTTGGCATATTACTACAGGACCAACACTGGTTCTCAAGCTGTAGTACTACGGGACTGACACTGAAAGGCTTAAAAACATAAATATGAAAAACAGTGCAGACTGCATTCAATATCAAAAGAGCAGACAAAATGATACATATCAATACAGAGGACCCCCAGTTTTCGTCCTTAATCTGCTCCAGAAGGTTGGCTGAAATTCAAAATGGACGAAAACCGAAGTAATATTTCCCATAAGAAATAATGTAAATCCAATTAATCCATTACAGACACCCAAAAATATTAACAAAAAATAAATTTATTAATAGAACTAGGCATTAAAAAGCAATAAAAAGTAAAATACATACACAGTACATTAATTACTTACCTTAAAATATTTGTAATCATAATGTAGGGCAAGAGGTGAGTAGTATTTATTTGTAGGAAGTCAGTGTAGGTAGCCGGTAGGTGTAGCCTGGGCTACACCTACCGGCTACCTACACTGCGGCCCAGAGCCATATTATTACCATCGACATACCATGTTCACTGAGTTTAATCATTTCTAACAACTACCTTCAGATTCCATTTTAAATAAAGGGAAAAGTAATGAATAGATAGAGAAGAGTTTGATTGGATTCAGGACTAGAAGTAACTTGAAACTGAGCTCGGATTAGTAGAAATATTAAATTTTTGTCAATATTCCAGAGATGGGTAAAATGCCCCTACAACCATCCTCCCCCAGTTTGTTTTATGGGTTTTTAATATGATTCAATTATTGGGATGCTGTAAATCATGAACAATTTTTTCTGATTATACAGTGGACCACCGGTTTTTGTAATTAATCCATTCCAGAGAGAGTGACTAAACCCGTATCTGATGAATTCCGAAATAATTTTCCCCATAAGAAATAATGGGAATCTAATTAATCCTTTTCAGACACCCAAAAGTATTAAAAAAAATGATTTCTACATGAAGTATACATTTAACTACACAGAAAACACTGATACATGAAAAATAAAATAACATCACACTTACCTTTATTGAAGACATGGTAATGTTTGGAAGATGGGAGGAGGGGAGAGGATGGAGGAGTTTACAGTTGTTTGGAAGAGGATTGCCCTTCCATAAATACTTCAGGTACCAAGTTATCCTGGGTGACTTTCCTTCTTTGTTTTTTAATGCCACTAGGACCAGCTTGAGAGTTACTGGACCCCTGTCACTCAAAAAAGTGTTCCAGAGAGGTCTTTTTCTGGTGTATGTTAGAAATTGTGTTGGGAGACAGGACAAGATAGTCCTTCAATATGACACTAATATCAGCTCTACAGTTTATTTATCTAGCACAATTCATCTAATATGACATAAACAATATTAATAACAGAGAAACATGATATATACTCTAGAATGAATAAAATATGGCATTAAGAATGTCATGAGTGGTGGTGTGTTGTTTGTTGTTGGGTGTTATAAGGGCCACTGAAAGATAAGCCTTACATAGTGGTGAAGGTAGCAGCAAGAGGCAGAAGAGGCGGCGGTGTTAGTCAGTAGCCCTATATACCTCCTACAACAATGGAGGAGTCAGTTTCATGCTGTCCTTTTTCTTTCGATTAATCGATTAACTTACTACACTGTTAATGCTACACTTTATTGCTGGCTGGTGCTATGGCATTTGTGACTCCTGCTGCTTTAGTATAGTACATATTGCAGAATCACTGAAAAAGGCACATTCTCCCCTCTCAGCCCTTTACCAAAGGGCTGGCTGGCACTAGGAACTTTCCTTGGGCCCATGGTGGTTTATTTAGCAGTTGCAAGCACTAAAAAGAATGGATTATAAAATACATCATATGAACGTGTGGGATCATCCTCACTGGCTAGTAAACAATGGCACACTGGCTGTACATGGAGTGTTGGGGTAGCTCGTGCCACGTGGACAGGTTCCAGACAAATGACTTATACCGAGTTCAGTGATGATCACTGAGCCAATATTTTGACGAAAAAACGTTAATTACAGTGGACCCCCGGTTTGCGATGGCATCAGTATCCGATAAATCCGGTATTCGATACATTTTAACGCAAAAACTTTGCCTCGGTTAACGTTAAAAAACCGGTATATGCGATTCGTCCGAGACATGTCCACGTATGGCCCAGTGTTTACAAGCTAGCCAGTGTGCTCGCATCTAAGGATACATTCGGTACATTCCATATTATCACAGTGTTTTTGGTGCTTGTTTCTGCAAAATAAGTCACCATGGGCCCCAAGAAAGCTTCTAGTGCCAACCCTGTGGTAAAAAGGGTGAGAATTAGTATGGAAATTAAAAAAGATTTTGAAGGGTTTGGGGCTAACCCTGAGAAGCCTATGCCAGTTGTGGAATCCATTGTGCCTACTTCAGAAATTAAGGAAATGTGTGCAAAGTGGGTTGAACTGCAAACCTTTATGGATGAAAATCACCCTAACACAGCTATTGCAAGCTATGCTGGTGACTATTACATTGACAATGTTGTGGCCCATTTTAGACAATTCGTAAAGGAACGGGAGGTACAGAGCTCTATGGACAGATTTGTTGTGCGACAGAGGTCCAGTGACTCTCAAGCTGGTCCTAGTGGCATTAAAAGAAGAAGGGAAGTAACCCTGGAAAAGGACTTGCTACCTCAAGTCCTAATGGAAGGGATTCCCTTTCTGAACAATAAGTTCGACACTCTCCCCTCCTCCCATCCCATCAATCATCACCAGATCTTCATTAAAGGTAAGTGTCATGTATTCTATTGTTAGTAGAGTAGTACAAACTGTGCATGTCTTCTTCAGTTTGTGTGCATTAAACTTAATATTTCATGTGGTAAAATTTTTTTTTCATACTTTTGGGTGTCTTGCACAGATTAATTTGATTTCCATTATTTCTTATGGGGAAAATTGATTCGCTTTTTGATAATTTTGGTTTATGATGAGCTCTCAGGAACGGATTAATACTGCAAACTGGGGGTCCACTGTATTCTGAACATTACGTATTCCAATGACGTAGTCCGGGGTCCACTGTATGTTATTTCCTGAGAAATAGAATAAATCTTCTATATTTTGTGTGAATAAGAATTCAAAATGAAAAGCAAATGCCAAGAATATCTACATTGTTTATTTTAAACTCAGTTTTTAAATCGGCATATTTTTAATTTTATGTGAATTTTGCCATAATGTGGAATTGTGATCACTTTATTGGGTAGTTAAAATAGTTGAATGGGCAGTTTCTTTTGCTCATTTGATAGAATGGAAAGTATCCTAGCAAAATAGCTAAGAATTTTGTTAACTGGAACAATGAAATTGTCCTAAAATAGGACTCAGAGTGGTCAAAATCACAGTTGCATAAGTTACGCCAAGACCGTAAACTTTGCACCAGTATAATAACATAAGTTTTCCAGTAGATTTTGTACTTTTGTGTCATTATCTTCGGAAAAAAATTCTCTACCATTTTGTGAGATATTTTTTTTTTTTTTTTTTTTTTTTTTTTTTTTGAGGAGGCAGTGAAAATTTTTAAACCTTGAGAACAAGTTTTAAATTGGAAGTCTGGACTCTGAAATGATTCCCAGCAAAAGGCAGCATTAAGAATGATAAATTCCCACTCTCACCAGCATACTCCACCAATTTTCAAAAGTCTGAATCTGCTCACCATTAAGAACATCCATACTTATTCATGTGCCTACTACATATACAGAACAATATATGCAAATATAAACCCCCCACTCAAACTTCTCCTCACTAACCTTAACAGGACACATGACCACAACACAAGACACAGATCTCTTTTTGATATACCTCATGTCCATATCACACTGTGTAAAAACTCTATGCACATAAAGGGCCCCAAAATATGGAATTCATTACCAGAAGATATTAAAGTAACCCAGTCTGAAAATCAGTTTAAGACTCTTCTCAAAAGCCACTTAATCACCCTAGACTAAATGCTAAATACTCAGTACACATTTACTCACCTATGTACTCCCACATCATAACCGAAACAATCACATTGAACCTTTTATCCATTGTTGACAGGAATATAATTGAATCATTGTTTTCACAAAAAGTATTTTCGAATATAAATATATCTTTGTATTATACAAATTTTGATTCATTCATAATTAATATTCTACTGTACAACTATGAAATAATTACTATCCTACTGTACAACTATGATATACTCCTTATTGTTAAGTAGAATGTATGTGAAGGCTTACTCAGCCCTGTAACAACTTCAGACAGTATTACCAAGGCTGGCTCCTCCTCAGGAAAATTAATGAATAGAAAAAGAAATAATAATTCACAAAGATAAACACTTTATTATTTATTAATGCAAAGATAAAACATTGAAACATGAAGGTGTATCCTATTTGAAAGAAAAATGAAGAATGAAATGAAAAAATGACATTTGAATTCAACGCTAATATGTACAGTCATGCTGGGGTGTCTGGTGGAGGTTGACACCGTCTTGTAGAAATTGTAGCCATTACTGGTGATGTTGGGGGGGTCACAGGTGTTGAATGACAACCCAACGACTAGTTCTTCACAGAGTCTATAGCCTTGAATAGTCTGTCCAGATGATAGGAACGCCGATTCTTCACCACTACAAAGATGAGGGGTAGTATCCTGTGCTCAACTACAATTAATCAGGTAGGTAGATTATAAGGTGACGTCCCAAGACCGGTTTCAGTCCATCTCCTTCAACACTTTTCGTTGGTTGGCAGGTGACCCGATCAGTCATTCCAAGCTGGAAAGAGAGACAGGTTACCCACTGCTTAAGAAATCACTCTCCATGATAAGTGTAAGATACTTAAAAAAGGTGGTGATTATCTAAAAGTCTCATGTGGAGCTTAAAACTGAAAGGACTAAGTTTATTATTGGCCAAAAGTGAAGCTTTCAACCAATAAGTCCACTAGAATAGGAGCAGAGGCTTTTACTTACAGTTGTGCTGGGAGCTGTGAGTCGAGTGATTACTGTTTGGCCGGAGCCCCACACGTCACCTTTCGGGGGGGCGAAAGGGGGGGAGGGGACAGCGGGAGCTAGACTGACGCTACCTTAACAAGCAGCCGGCAATCAAACTATCGTTACCATATACTCGCTCGCTACTCCTATCTGTTGAACTTTTCCCTCACACTGTAAGCCAATAATGTTAAGTTGGCCCATAATGCCTAGGCATAATAGAGGCTCTCTTTGCATTGCAACCCACTTTTGTAAATATAAAATCTCAATGTACTGTTTGCAAAGACTTAAAATAAATAAATGAATGAATTAAAAAAGTTATGTGAATTTTATGAAACAACTTTATTATTTGTATCATAAGTTTTTTCAGATTCATTATTTATTGCTGCTTAAATTGAGAAAAGAGCAATGCACTAACTCATTTTTCTAATCCACAGATGTAGTGAGCAATGAGCAACAAGAATGTTTACACTTGAAATCTCCTGTCTTTCAAGAAGCATCTGTACAAGTGTCTTTTAACATCACCTCATTCTCTTTTACCTTTATTATATACCTTGATTGTTTTGTAATGAACTACAGTAACCCCTTGATAGAACGGACTAATAGGGGGATTGTCCAAGTGTCTAGTATATCAGGATAATGTTGAAAAATACTACAAAGTATCACTTAAATACCTATATATACTTAATAAAATACTATGCACACACTTTACAGATATACTGCAATGAACTTTGGAAATAAAGGAGCTAAAAGTGCAATTTATCTAGTGGATTTTGCTCATAATTTTAGAAGTTCATTATATTGAGGTCTGTTATATCAGTGGTTTGCTGAATATTTTTTGTAAATATTGCAGATGACAATACATAACTCGTTAATTATTTAGACATATCAGGAAAATCTCTGAAAATATGTGATGTCATAATGAAACAAATACCATTAGTGTTTCTTAAAATATTACAGCAAAAATATTTATATAACTCTTAAGCTCATTTACATCAGAGGTTCCCAAACTTATGTTCATCATAAATGTTTTGGAGTAATATTATGCCTTATCCACTGCTTATTCTTTTCTACAGGTGTGAAAAAATACCTTTCTCTGAAAGGTATGTATGACTGTCTGAGATAGTCATATATACCTATACCTACCTCATTTGTGTAAGTATAGCACTGAAATATTTCTATTATTGAACAGTGTTGTTTTAGCATTTGGGACTTTATATTTGTCTATGAAAGTCTGAAGACCAATAAATAAGTATTGAAATAAATAAAGTGACAGTAAAAACATACCTGTGTAGCCCTTGGCAAACCCTTTTGGGTACCAAGTTTGGCAATCTCTGATTTAGAAGATAAACCTTATTAGTGTTCATTATTATTATTACATTCATGAGATGAGCACTAAACCCATAGGGGTTAATACAGCACCTGGGGAAATGGAAGGTAATCAGGGTCAGTTCAAGGAAGGTGAGGTCAGGTTGAATTCCTTGGATCAAGATCTCACTGCCATGAAGGAATATCAGTGTTCAGAATGCTTGAAATATTTTAGCAATAAAGATTGGCTTGAAAGACACATGAAAGTACATACAGGAGAGATAGATCATCAGTGTTCAGAATGTCTAAAATGTTTTAGACAGAGAAGTAATCTTGTCATACACAAGAAAATTCATTCAGGAGAGAAACCATATCAGTGTTCAGAATGTCTGAAATGTTTTAGCCATAAAAGTTATCTTGTTGCACACAAGAAAATTCATACAGGAGAGAAGCCTTATGAGTGTTCAGAATGTCTGAAATGTTTCAGCAATAAAAGTAATCTTGTAAAACATGTGAAAATTCATACAGGAGAGAAGCCTTATCAGTGTTCAGAATGTTCAAAATGGTTTTGCAGAAAAAGTGTTCTTGTAAAGCATGAGAGAATTCATACAGGAGAGAAGCCTTTTCAGTGTTCAGAATGTTTGAAATGTTTTAGCAATAAAAGTATTCTTGTAGAACACAAGAAAACTCATACTGGAGAGAAGCCTTATCAATGTTCAGAATGTCTGAAGTGTTTTGGCCGAAAAAATTATCTTATTATACACAAGAAAATTCATACAGGAGAGAAACCTTATCAATGTTCAGAATGTTTGAAATGTTTTATCAGTAAAAGTGTTCTTGTAAAGCACATGAAAAGTCATACAGAAGAGAAGCCTTTTCAGTGTTCAGAATGTTTAAAATGGTTTAGGCAAAAAAATTATCTTATTATACACAAGAAAATTCATACAGGAGAGAAGCCTCATCAGTGTTCAGAATGTTTGAAATGTTTCAGCAATAAAAGGGATCTTGAAAGACACACAAGAGTTCATACAGATGAAAAGCCTTACCAGTGTTCAGTGTGTATGAAATGTTTTAACAGAAAGAGTTATCTTTCAGTTCACACAAAAATTCATGAAGGAGAGAAAATATATCAATGTTCAGAGTGTATGAAATGTTTTAGCAGGAAAGGCCATCTTGTACAACATGAACAAATTCATAGAGGAAGGAAACCATACAAGTGTTCAGAGTGTTCAAAATGTTTTACCTTTAAGCGTTCTCTTAAAACACATGTGAGGATTCATACAGGAGAGAAACCTTATCGGTGTTCAGTGTGTTTAAAAAGTTTTCGTAATAAAAATGGCCTTGTAGCACATGAGAAAGCTCATACAGGATGTAAACCATATCAGTGCTCAGTGTCTGCTACTGTAGATTATGAAGTTCATACAGGAAGTTAACCATATCATTGTTACATGTGAAATAAGTTAACTATATTATAACCCATAATGGAATTCATACAAGGGAAAAATCATATCATTATTTTCCATGTTGAATTATTTTACTTATAAATCTTTCCTTGCAGCAGAAAAAAGGTTCATACATAATGTAAACCATATCATTGTTGAGTGAAATGTTTTAGTGAAAAAAAGGACCTTTGTAAATCAGAAAAATATTTGAGACTTCTTATAGGAGATAAACCATATCAGTTTTTCCGAATTATTGAAGCATTTTAGCCACAACACAAAATTCATACAGGAGGTGAACCATGTCGCTGTTCAGACGGAAATGTTTTAGACTGTTGCACACTTGTAAAACATGAAAAAAAAATCATTTAGAAGAGAAACTGTATTAAAGATGAATGTGTGTGATATATTTTAGCTATAATTTTAATCTTATAACATGAGAAATCATCCAGAAGATAAACCATACTAGTGTCGTTAAGTGTTAAGAGTAAGCATGGAATGCACCAAGACCTATCTCAATTGTTTAATGACAGTCATGCTTGATGAGGTTAATTTATTGTCTTTGTTAAATGACTCCGATTGATGCATTTTTCCTTCTTCAAGGGGGGCTCTTTGACACAGCAAAGAGGCTCTTAGTCTAAGGAATTAAACCCTTTGGTCTTCATCCTTAAACCAAACCTAAGTATCCTCCAGTCTTCCCTTCCAAGTTTTCAACCTTAGTTTTGACTGCAGCATCACGTTCTGTCCCTCAAACCTCAGGCAAGCATTCTCAGACATGCGTGCCTTTGTGATCTCCTGCATGTGCCCATGCAGTGAGTTTGAAATATCTTGCGTGGAGCCATTATCGATATAATTGGATCTCAGATCGTCTTTTTATTTTAAGCAGGCAAGGGCAGTTGCTCACCGCATCATACACGATGCTAAACGCACTTGTTAGCAAGACTACGTGTCTACCATTACCTCGTCTTTCCCTATGTGTGTGGTTGGGAAGAAGGTACGAAAGCTGTGTGGCAAGTACAGTGGACCCCCGCATAACGATATTAATCCGTTCATGAGAGCTCATTGTTATGCGAAATTATCGTTATGCAAATGAATTTTCTCCATAAGAAATAATGGAAATCAAATTAATCCGTGCAAGACACCCAAAAGTATGAAAAAAAAATTTTTACCACATGAAATATACATTTTCCTACACACAAAGAGAAGGATACATGCACAATAGTAGAGTAGTACATGCACAATATATATTGTGCATGTACTACTCTACTAAATGAAGAATAAATGACACCTTGCAGCAATGACTGATGAGACTGTGTGTCCTGGGAGTGCCTTTTCCTCCTGAGTACTGTAGGTCCTGTTTGGCATTTTCTTCCAGAACAGGCCTTATCACACTGTGTATGCCACTACAATTCTTAAATCTCTCAAACCAACCTTTGCTGGCTTTAAATTCACCAATATGAGCACTAGTTCCAGGCGTTTTTCCCTGTTCACCTGGGTGTTAGTCGACTGGTGTGGGTTGCATCCTGGGAGACAAGATTAAGGACCCCAATGGGAATAAGTTAGAGAGTCCTCGATGATGCACTGACTTTCCTGGGTTATCCTGGGTGGCTAACCCTCCGGGGTTAATTGTTTCTCGGTAATTGTTTCACGTTAAGCCACACCAACAACACTCTCTCCACATCTTCGAGTAATACAGCTGATGGTGGTGCAGCAACAACAACAGCTGTGGTGCAGCTCCTCTTCAAGGGGGGCTCCTTGGCGTGGTGAAGAGGCTCTTGGTCTGAGGAATTAGCCCTGTCGGTCTTCTTCCTCAGACCGAACCTAATTACCCCCCATTCTCCCCTCCCCTATCCCATCCTCCCCATCCTCCCCTTTTTCCATTCCTCCTCCTCCTCCTCACCCCTCCCTTTTGCCCTTCCTCTTTTTAGCCTTCGTGATTTCTCCCACAGGCGCGCTAGTTCCTAGGTAGGGGAAAGGACACCGGGGTCCATCCCATTCCGTTGAGGTTTCTTGGCGGTGGCGTAGTTTGCCGTGGAATCTGGATTGCCTAGGGATGTCCCGATCCCTCTCCGGTATCCCGGAGTAGCTTTGGGTGTCTTTTGGGCGACGGGTGTATCTCTGGAAGCCACCTTTCGGATTCCGGGGGTGGTGGCTGAAGGAGGTATGCTTTGTGGCGGATATCCGGCCGCCCTCTCTTTTGTCCACCGAGGTAGCTCGGCAGATGTGAGGTTGCTATCCCAGATTGCTGGTTTACTGGCATGAAGGGTAGGGTATGGCACGGGTTCCATGCTGCATCTGCGCTACTAGCGGTGTCGAGTCCTCTTGGGCGCGGAGGGAGATTTCTGGCCCTTTCATTCCTCCTAGGAACTATCCCTCCCCGGTCCCCCCTTTTTTTTTCTTTTTTTTGTTTTTATTTTCTTTTCTTCTTTCTTTTTTTTTCTTAAAAACAAAAAGAAAGAAGTAACCTAACCATGGCAGCCCTAGTCCATGAACCTAGTACCCCCGGGCCCCTTCTTGATACCGCACCCCGTTCTGACCCCGCCTCGTCTTTGGACCACTCTTCAGACATTCCTCATGCCTCTGTACCTATTGCCGGTGCTGTTTCCTCACCCGCTTCAGGTACTGAGGCCTCGACTGACTCCTTCGATTTATCAGACCTTCGCTCTCCTCTGACTATGCTTCCGGCCTCTCCCTCTACGGTGCGGCAATTTTCAAATCGCCGACCCGTTCCACGTCGGACCAACTCTGGTCCCACGCCTAAACGTCAACGACAATTACCTGCTGATGATACTTCTCCACCTTCACCTTCTCGTTCTTCTCAGAAACGATTGACACGTCCTTCACTACCTTTCCACGCTCAGTTTCAGACTGAACAGTGGACTAAATTCTTCACTTTACGACCAACTTCCTCTACTGCCTATCTTTCTGACCATAGTATTGGCAAGGCACTCCTACGCCATGTTGGTAAAGATATTTCTTTTCATGCTCTTAAGAGCGGTACGCGCATCATTACCGTACAGAATGCTACCCAGGCTCGTGAGCTCTCTCGTCTTTCCCATATAGATACTGTTCCTGTCACCCTTGAAAAACATCATTCCCTCAATTCTTGTAGTGGTACCGTTATTCTGCCCCATACCATAGTTCAACAAAATTTCCAGACATGTGGCACCGACATTCTCGAACAGCTGGAACTCCAAGATCTCCCAATCCTCAAGGTAGACACTTACGTTCTTCCTGCCCGTGGGCGGAGACGATACCCTAGCAATGTGGCTCGTTTAACTTTTGACAGCCGAGAACTCCCATCCTCCGTTTATATAGCAGGACATCGGTTACAAGTTCGAAAGGTGATCCCTACACCACAACAGTGTAGAAATTGCTGGCGATTTGGCCATCCAGCGAAATATTGCAGATCTATCGCCGAATGCCCAGTCTGTGGTGCCGATGACCATTCTAATACGTCTTGCAATCGATCTCCCTCTTGCCTTAACTGTCATGAGGCTCACCCTTCGTACTCTCGCCGTTGTCAGGTCTATTTAAACGAGCGGGAAATCCGTTACCTCAAAGAGACAGAAGGTCTCCCTTATGCCATGGCAGTTTCTCATCTCCGCCTCCAAGGGAGACTCCCACGTGTTTCTTATTCCCGTGTTTCAAAACGTCCCCCCACTTCTGGTATCCCATCTTCTACACCCACCTCTGTGGTTACCTCTCCCATAATCACTCCTGTATCTAATCCTTTTGCTGTCCTCGGCTCAGACGTCCCTACTTCAACGCCTCAGTCTAATCTCGCTTCTTCGAGTTCTCTCTTACAAGCCTCAGTATCGACGAGACCTCGTACGACACCTCTTCCCAATCGTCCCTCTACTTCTCAAAAGTCAAAAAAAGGTCCGGTAACACCTCCTACCCATCTTCCACCTCCTCATTTTACCCTCCCTGTCTCTGTCCCTAGTTCTTCCCCTCTCACTGGCTCGGTTACAAGTGCAGAGGTTCACCCTCCTCCTCGTAATGTACCTTCCTCCCCTGTTCCCTCCCAAGTTTCTTCCTCTTCTGCCACCTCCCAGGTTCCTGTCTCTTCTGTCCCCTGCCACGCTTCTCCAGTTCCCTCCACCCTTTCGCCCCCCTCTACCTTGGTACAGTCCAATACAGTTCCAATCTTTACTCATCCTCCCCCTACCATTCCCAATATTGTCTCCCATACGACATCTCTGAATTCCGAAACACTTGAAGCAATCTCTGAATATATTGCAGAGACCAAACCATCAATGGACACTGATCCACCTTCCGCTCTTTCTCTCTCCTCTGCTCCATCTGCGCAACTCCTTTCTTCACAGCGCACCGTTCCTTCGCTGCTTGAACATTTTCCACTGCCTCCGCATGTGGACTTTTCTAACCCTTCTAGTCCGTAGGAACCCTTACCTGCGGATTTCAAGTATCTTTATCATTGCCAATCATGGCCTTTTTACAGTGGAATATACGCGGCCTCAGGGGTAATCGGGGTGAGCTTCAGATGTTACTCTCCCAGTTTGCCCCTGTTGGTGTTTGCTTACAGGAACCAAAATTACACTCTGCTGTTATTTCTCACATCTCAGGCTATAATTTGTTGTATTCTTCAGATCCTTTTCCTGATGGGACCTTTAATGAAAGTGCCCTTCTTCTCCGCACTGATATTCCGTACCATCAACTATTTATTCATACTTCGCTGCATTACACAGCAGCCCGTATCCACTTACATAGGTGGTATACGCTCTGTTCTTTATATCTCTCTCCTTCTCGGGCATTATCTATTCCGGATTTTGCCTTCCTTGTTTCGTCATTACCGCCACCGATTCTGTTACTTGGTGATTTTAATGCCCACCATTTCCTCTGGGGAGGGTCTCACTGTGATTCCCGTGGAATTCAGTTAGAGGCTTTTCTTGCCACCCACCCCCTCCATGTTTTAAATACAGGTACTCACACCCATTTTGATCCTCGGACTCATACTCTCTCTTGCATCGATCTCTCAGTTTGCTCTTCCTCCGCCGCATTAGACTTTACTTGGTCTGTTCTCCCGGACTTACATGACAGTGATCATTTCCCAATCATTCTTTCTTCCCCTTCATATTCGCCACCTCTTCGCACCCCACGCTGGCAATTTAATCGGGCAAATTGGAACCTTTACTCACACCTGACTGTTTTTAAAGAGGTTCCTTCTTCGTCCTCCATCGATGAGCTTTTACACCTCTTCTCGTCCTCCGTTTTCACCGCAGCTTCTCATTCTATACCCCAAACTTCGGGCAGGCATTCTCAGAAATGCGTGCCTTGGTGGTCTCCTGCTTGTGCTGGTGCAGTACGTTTGAAACGCGCTGCATGGGGCAGGTACCGGTACAATAGAACCACAGAGCGACTCCTTGATTTTAAACAGAAGCGTGCGATCGCTCGCCGTGTCATCCGTGACGCTAAACACACTTGCTGGCGAGATTATGTCTCCACCATCACCTCTGCTTCCTCTATGAGTGCAGTCTGGAAAAAAGTACGAAAACTGAGTGGTAAATATTCTCCTGACCCGGCTCCTGTTCTGCGAGTTGCCGGTGTTGATATAGCAAACCCACTAGATGTTGCCAATGAAATTGGCAATCATCTGGTCCGTATTTCTCAGGGACTCCATCTATGCCCCTCATTTCTTTCCTCAAAGTCTGCCAGAGAGTTAGCACCCTTGGACTTTTCTTCTCTCAGAGAAGAACAGTATAATGTGCCTTTTACACTTCAAGAACTGGAGGCAACACTCTCAGCTTGTCGATCATCGGCAGCTGGGCCCGACGACATTCATATTCGTATGCTACAACATTTACATCAGTCAGCCCTTGCAGTCCTATTACGTCTTTACAATCTTATTTGGTCACAAGGAGTTCTTCCACAGCTGTGGAAATCCGCCATTGTTCTCCCTTTCCGCAAACCAGGCACTACGGGACATGAAACCTCCCACTATCGTCCCATTGCTCTTACCAGTGCAGTTTGCAAAGTAATGGAACGTCTAGTAAATAGACGTTTAGTGTGGTATTTAGAGACACACAACAGTCTCTCCACTCGTCAATATGGCTTTCGTAAGGGACGTTCTACCATAGACCCCTTACTGCGCTTGGATACGTATGTTCGTAATGCCTTTGCGAATAACCACTCAGTTATTGCCATATTTTTTGACCTTGAGAAGGCATATGACACAACTTGGAGGTATAATATTTTAGCCCAAGTCCACTCCTTAGGCCTTCGAGGCAATCTACCATCCTTCCTTAAGAACTTTTTAACTGACAGGCATTTCCGTGTTCGGGTTAATAATGTGCTCTCCCCGGACTTTGTCCAAGCTGAAGGTGTCCCCCAGGGATGTGTTCTGAGCACAACACTTTTTCTCCTTGCTATTAATGATTTGGCCTCTAGTCTTCCATCAAATATTTGGTCATCACTCTATGTTGATGACTTCGCTATTGCCTGTGCAGGCGCTGACTGTCACCTCCTTACAGTTTCTCTCCAGCATGCAGTCGACCGTGTTTCCAATTGGGCCACCACACATGGGTTTAAATTTTCTAGCACTAAAACCCACCAAATCACTTTCACTAGACGCTCTGTCATCTCTGATCATCCTTTGTACCTCTATGGCTCACGTATCCCTGAACGTGATACAGTCAAGTTTCTGGGCCTCCTCTTTGATCGTAGGTTATCCTGGAAACCTCACATTACCTCTCTGAAGGCAACTTGTCACAGCCGGCTGAACCTTCTTAAAACCCTTGCTCATCTTTCGTGGGGAGCTGATCGTCGAACCCTCCTTCACCTACATTCCACCCTTATTTTATCGAAACTTGATTATGGTGACCAGATCTATTCAGCGGCATCTCCTGCTACTCTCTCTAGCCTTAACCCCATTCATCACCAAGGATTACGTTTATGCCTTGGTGCTTTTCGCTCTTCCCCTGTCGAAAGCCTCTATGCAGAAGCGAACGTTCCATCCTTATCCGATCGCCGTGATGCCCATTGCCTGCGCTACTATGTACGCTCTCATGATCTCCGCAATCCTTCCATTTATAGAATGGTCACTGATATTAGTAGACATTCTTTATTTGTTCGCCGCCCCTGCTTACTCCGTCCCTTCTCTCTTCGCCTTCATTCGCTCTTGTCTTCTCTTCAACTACCACCTTTCTATGTACATGTAGCATCTCACTTTTCCCTACCCCCCTGGGAAGTTCCAGCTGTTCGAGTCTGTTCTTTCTCCCTCCCTTGCTCGAAAGCCCAACTGTCTACGGTCGCTTCCCGCTCTCTTTTTCTTGACCACTTTCACTCTCATTCTCATGCCATTGCTGTGTACACAGATGGCTCTAAGTCTTCTGACGGCGTAGGATTCGCAGCAGTGTTTCCGGACAGCGTCGTACAAGGGCATTTACTATCTTCAGCTAGTATTTTTACTGCTGAATTATATGCCATCCTTACAGCACTTATCCGTATTGCATCTATGCCTGTGTCATCATTTGTGGTTGTCTCAGACTCCCTTAGTGCTTTACAGGCTATACAAAAATTTGATACACCTCACCCCTTAGTCCTCCGTATCCAACTTTGGCTACGCCGCATCTTTACTAAGCATAAAGATATTGTTTTTTGTTGGGTCCCTGGTCATGTTGACGTACAGGGCAATGAACAGGCAGACACTGCTGCGCGGTCAGCAGTACATGACCTACCAGTTTCTTATAGAGGTATTCCATGTACGGACTATTTTGCTGTAATATCTTCCCACCTTCACACCCGTTGGCAACAACGTTGGTCTACTATGCTCGGCAACAAACTTCAGTATTAAACCGAGTATAGGTTACTGGCCGTCTTCTTATCACCAGTGTCGAGGTTGGGAGACTACTCTCTCCCGTCTTCGCATTGGCCATACTCGTCTTACTCATGGATATCTCATGGAGAGGCGTCTTGCTCCTCTCTGTGAGAATTGCCAAGCTCCATTATCAGTCAGCCACATTCTGTTGGACTGCCCACTTTATCAACGAGCACGCAGAATTTACCTCTGTCGTCGTCTTCGCCCCGCTGCTCTCTCTTTACCTTCCCTTCTCGCTGATGGACCCACCTTTCATCCGGACTCTCTCATTGACTTTTTGACAACGACTGACTTACTTCACAAATTCTGATACTTTCAGCCCTTTCTAGCACCCGTTGGCAACAACGTTGGTCAACTCTGCTCGGTAACAAACTTCATTCTATTAAACCGAGCATAGGTTACTGGCCGTCTTCTTGTCATCAGTGCCGAAGTTGGGAGACCACTCTCTCCCGCCTTCGCATTGGCCACACTCGTCTTACTCATGGGTATCTCATGGAGAGGCACCCTGTTCCTCTCTGTGAGCAGTGTCAAGTTCCAGTATCGATTAGCCACATTCTGTTAGACTGCCCTCTCTATCAACGAGCACGCAGAATTTACCTCCAACGTCGTCTTCGTTCTACTACTCTCTCTTTATCTTCCCTTCTTGCTGATGGACCCTCCTTTAATCCTGACTCTCTCATTGACTTCTTGACAACGACCGATTTACTCCACAAACTCTGATGATACTTTTCGCACTCCCCTCAGCCCTTTCTGGTTCAGTCTCTTGCTGCCCTTTACCCTTTCACCATCCACTGCCCCGCTGTTATCCGTAACCTGTTGCTCATCCATCTCCCTTTTGCCACCTGATGCCCTCACTTCCTTCCTGCCCTGCAGCGCTGTATAGTCCTTGTGGCTTAGCGCTTCTTTTTGATTATAATAATAATCAGCCCTTTCTACTTGTATCTCTTGCTACCCTCTACCCCCGTACTATCCCCTGCCCCGCTGTTTTCTGTAACCTGCTGATCATCCCCCCTCCCTTCTGCCATCCAATTCCCTTGCTTCCTTCCCTACCCTGCAGCGCTGTATAGCCCTTGTGGCTTAGCGCTTCTTTTTGATTATAATAATAATAATGTGGTGCAGCTGACCATGGTGCAGCAGCAGCTGTCATGCAGCAACAGCTGACCATGGTGCAGCTGTGGTGCAGCAGCAGCAGCTGTGGTGCAGCGACAGCTGACTGGTCCAATTTATCAGCTGACCGTGGTACGATAGTATTTATCACCCTTTTTACCACAGGGTTGGCACTAGAAGCTTTCTTTGGGCCCATGAACTTCAGTCTATTAAACCGAGTATAGGTTACTGGCCGTCTTCTTATCACCAGTGTTGAGGTTGGGAGACTACTCTCTCCCGTCTTCGCATTGGCCATACTCGTCTTACTCATGGATATCTCATGGAGAGGCGTCTTGCTCCTCTCTGTGAGAATTGCCAAGCTCCATTATCAGTCAGCCACATTCTGTTGGACTGCCCACTTTATCAACGAGCACGCAGAATTTACCTCTGTCGTCGTCTTTGCCCCGCTGCTCTCTCTTTACCTTCCCTTCTCGCTGATGGACCCACCTTTCATCCGGACTCTCTCATTGACTTTTTGACAACGACTGACTGACTTCACAAATTCTGATACTTTCAGCCCTTTCTACTTCAATCTCTTGCTACCCTCTACCCCCGTACTATCCCGTGCCCCGCTGTTTTCTGTAACCTGCTGATCATCCCCCCTCCCTTCTGCCATCCAATTCCCTTGCTTCCTTCCCTACCCTGCAGCGCTGTATAGCCCTTGTGGCTTAGCGCTTCTTTTTTGATTATAATAATAATAATACACCTCTTCTCGTCCTCCGTTTTCACCGCAGCTTCTCATTCTATACCCCAAACTTCGGGCAGGCATTCTCAGAAATGCGTGCCTTGGTGGTCTCCTGCTTGTGCTCG